>NW_006400147.1:714445-719250 GCF_000299155.1 Elephantulus edwardii
TATTTTCTCTCTCCATACCTGTTCAGTCTATATGCTGAGCAAATTATCCTAGACACAGGACTCTGTGAAAAAGAATATGACATCAGGATTGTAGGGAGATTCATCAGTACCTGTGTTATGCAGATGACACAGCTTTGCTTGTTGAAAGCTAGGAGGACTTACTTGAAACAACTTGTTGCAGAAGATCAAAGAATGCAGCCTTCAATATGGACTGCATCTCAATATCAGGAAAACAAAGATTCTTACCACTGGATCAATAATAGGCAGTGTCATGATGGATGGAGAGGCGATTGAAACTGTCAACAGCTTCATCTTGCTTGGATCCACAACAGCACTTTTGGTACAAGCAGTCAGGAAATAAGGAGACATATTGCACTGGGAAATTCTGCAGTTAGGGACTTTTCCAAATTATTGAGGAGTGGTGATGTTACTTTGAGGCCTTAGTCTTTCAGATTACTAGCTATGCACAAGAGACCTGGACAATGAATAAGGATAACAGAAAAAGTATTGTTGCCTTTGAGCTGCCGTATGGGAGAAGAGCACTGAACAGCCCATTGGTGGCCAAGAGAACAAACAAATGTCTTGGATATGGTACAGCCAGAGTGCGTCACTTTGCATCCTTTGGACACATTGCTAGGAGCTGCTATTCCTTGGAGAGGGACATGTTGGGGAAGGGTGGAGGGTCGATGAAGGAGAGGAAGACCCTCAGCTAGGTGGATTGACATGGTGACTGCTGCAATGAGCTCTTGCGTGTCAGGAAGTGTGAGGATTGCATAGGACAGAATAGGGTTCATATCTTTTGTTCATAGGTTCGCTATGAGTTGTTCTCAACTTGACAGCATCTTAACAACAACAACAACATGCTCATATTGCCTGTTTAAGATTCAGAATATTAAAAGCCCAAAATAGGCAGTTACACACTTTTGTCTCCTTATGTAGGTAGTTTGATTTTGTCTCAGAATTTATGCTCTAGAGTGTTTACTGTGTACAAGATCCTGTTCTTTCTTAGAGATGTAAGGATGATTTGTCAATAGTTTATGCAGAGAAGATAGAAAAGATTGAAACTGTTAATGAATTCTTTTGGGTTAGAGCCAAAAGTACCAGCAGTCAGGAGATCTACTACATTTGGAAATTCCACTGTCAGGGACCTCTCCAAATCCTTGAGGAGGAGTAGTGATGTCAGTTTGAGGATGAAGATGTGCCTGACTCAGGACATGGTCTTTTCTGTTAGATGCTATGCTGCTGAGAGCTGGAGAATGAATAAGGATGACAGGAGAAGAATAGATGCTTTTGAACTGTAGTGTTGGAGAAGAGTGCTGAATATCCTTCAGATTGCCAAAAGAACAAACAGCTACGTCTTGGAAAAGGTGCAACCAGAGTGCTCCTTGGAGGCAAAGATGATAAATTGCACATCATGCTTAGAAATGCAGAGGGATGGTCAAAGAGAAGACCCAAACCAGATTGAGTGACTGCACCAGTATGCTTGAGTATGTCAGACATTGTGAGGATAGCACAGGATGGTACAGGGTTCAGATCTATTCATAGGGTTACTTTGAATCAACTTTAACTACACCCACCTAATAACAACAGTAATACAATGTTGAGAAGACATTAAATTAGTACTTGAGATAAGACAAATATATAGAGTCCTCTGATAAAAGATCATAGGTGATAAGAAAACCACAATCAGCATTTTTGGGGCTTTAGAGGTAGAAGAAACCATGTTTAGAACATGTTAGCCTAAAACTCAAGTTTAGACCCTCAGAATGGCTGATCCCAAACACTCCAAGTTTTTTGTTGTGCTTTTTTTTTTAAATTTTTTATTTATTTATAAGAAAGTCTATTTTGTTTAATGAAAATAAAAGTCATACACATTCTAGTATCACACTTTGAACAATATAAATATACCAAAGCTATAGATGAAAGGCAATCTAGTAGGCACAGGGAAAAAGTCTCAGATCCATGGAGAGGTGTTTAAACTATACCTGATCACTGGGGGGCAATGTAAAGAAAAACCTGAGAGGGTAATAGAAAAAGTGTGATTGAAAAACAAGGAACTCATGAAATATTTCACAAAATGGGTGACCTTGGAGGACATTATGCTGAGTGAAATATCTCAGTCACAAAAAGACAAATATGGCATAATGGCCACTGTTAGAAAAGAGGACTGACATAGGGGTTGGGGGTAGACTGAGAAAGATGGAATAAATTATGTATACTGCACTGAAACAGATGAGGGAGAGAGTTGTTTAAAAGGGACATATGATTAGATATTATTGTTATGACGGGAGTCCAGAACAAAGGTAGCATAGTGGAGAGTGGACTTGGGGGGGAGGGTTTGAATAACAATGAAAGGATTTTTTCTTTTACTTTTCAAAAAGAAAAGTGAATTGGGGGTGAGGGGTGGGTAGGGAGAAAAGTGCAATAATGAATGAATGGAAATCCAAAGTATCTAGAAACTTTCATTAAAATAAAAAAAAATAGGAGTGTGAAAGTAAGCTGCAAATGAGTGTACTATTAGGCACGTCAGCAAACCTCACTGTACCACATTTATAATCAAGGAATATTCCACCCCGTCCTGGAGGTCTTTCTACATACTGAGATAAGAGTCAGAAGGAGGTAAAGAGATGTGCTTGGCTGTTCATTCTGACAGAATAGAGAAAGCTCCTTAGTGTTAACTACCACGTCATTCTTCCTTGATCAGGAACCATTACATAATCCAGTAACCCAATTCCAAAACTCTACAACATTTATCTCCCAGTAAGATTTTCCAGAATTGAAAGTCTGAGTTGGATCTTTTGGATTATGAATCACTATGAGTTGATTATGACTGAAGAAAATATGTTTTAGACCTTCAAAGATGGGAACATGCTAGTTTTAATTTAGATTATTAGACCTTCAAAGATGGGAACATGGCTAGTTTTAATTTTGATTATCCAAGGACATAGACACTTGGTAACAGTAGAACCTGTTTATCAGTCCATCAGTGGGCATCAAACTGAGCACTGGATTTTCAGGCTGGGGCATGAACTGCTGCAGTAACTGGCTCCAAACCTGTCTTCAGAAGGCTGGTTCACATGCCTGGTTCACAGCACACTTCTTCCAGCTCTTAATACAGTTTCCAGTGGAATTTCTCTTTTAGAATCATGAAGATTTCACTATGCTTCAGCAGTTGAAATTTCTCTTAGCTTTCCTTTTCTAGTCTCTTCAAAACCTTTTCTTTTTCTGAAATTAGCAACACGTTTTGATATTTGCCAGCTATTGTCTTCTTCCTTAGATTTACAAATACCTTTCAAGATGTGATTTTGCTGGTTTCTCTGTTAAGATGTCTCTGATTTTCTTGTTTCCCCCGCCCCCATCCCCGAAAGAGACCTCATTTGTTCCAGAAGCTTTTGCCAGTGTTTCTCAGTGATGGAACAGTGTAGGTTATTTTTGTGCTCCTTAGAATTACGGCAGGGCAAGCATAGTTTGTCCTTGACCACTTTGCAGAAGTAGTTTTTTTATTGCATGTATATCTGACACATTGTTGTTCATCTCACTCAGGGCAGCTCTGAGGATTTGAGGCTTCCTCCCAGAAGGTATAGAGGCAAGGCCTGCAAAGGTTGTACCCAAATTCAGTGGTGACAGGATCTGTGAAGTAATGCCAGCAGATGGAACAAATTTCTTTATTCTGGGTAGTGTCAGAATTCATGTTTCTGGGAGGTATCTGTAGCTTTTAAAAGCTTCCTCAACCTGAAGAGTTCCACACGAATTACAGAGAGAGGCACTCAGGTTTTTTAAAAGATAATGAAGTTTTTTATTTGATGGCTAGCCAATGGGACAGCAAGTGGCAATGTAGACTCTTATTTGAGATTTTCTTTAGCTCCTTCCCATCATATATATAGCAAGAGAGAAATGTGGAAGGACAGTATCAGGAGGCTTGCAAATCATTCACAATTTTTTTGTACATGTATTGTCTGGTGCTGGTTCTGACTTTACCAGTTTGGAAACTTTAGAGCTTTTTCTTTCTTTCAGTCCGTGCATCCAGATGCCTCGATGAAGGTCATTAAATGTTCTCCTTTGATAACTCAGACCTGTTCTTCAAGTGACAAGCATTTCTATCCTAGTGAAGTTTGTAATAAATTATTAACATTTGCTTAGCTTAGTTACTCAAAAGCATCAATACAGATTCAAGACAAAAATATTAGTGGTAGTACTGCCATCTACTGCCTGCTATGTCAAAGAGACTAGATTGTATTAGCCTAATGAAGGCTATGGCATTTTACGTGACTTTGTAAAAAGTTTTCATTTTATATTGGTTTGCATACAAAGTTCATATACATTATGTTTCATGCTATCCTTCTTTTATGTTATGTTTTATACAATTAATCATTATTGAACTATGCCCACCAATTTCCCCATCTTTCCATATCCCTGCTGGATCTTTCCTATTTCCTTACCCTACCTCCCTCCATTCACCAAATTGTGTGACCCTTTGATTTTTCCCTGCTCATCCTCCCCATTCTGCTCCCACCCCTCCCCACTTGGATCCTTATACATATTTTACTAGTTGTCCTTCTGTTTTAATAATTATGGCCTTATGCAGTATTTATCCTTCTTTCTGACTTTTGAAGGATGTTATTAAGTGCTGTTGAGTAAACTATAGCTTACAGTGATAATTTGAACAACAGATCAAAATTTTGTCCTGTCCTACACCATCCTCATGATCTCTGACAGCCTCAGCCCGTTGTTATAGTCACTGTGTGTTGGTCTATCTCACCGAGGATTTTCCTCTTTTTGACTGACCTACCTTTCCAAACCTGATG
>NW_006400147.1:722235-724657 GCF_000299155.1 Elephantulus edwardii
TTGGTACAGTGGTGAAGATTTTTGTTTTCTTGATGTTAAGATGCAATCTGGGGTCTCGGGAACTTCTCCTTGCCAGAGGAGCTTGGTGGTGTGAGTGCAGGAATCATAGCAAGCTTTTGGAGTCAGCATCCACTTCTGAAATGGCTTGCCTCTGGAAACTCTATGTACGAACAGTGCTCAGGCCATTCATTCATAGGGTCGCTATGAGTTGTCTATGACTTGACGGCACCAGACAATAACAAGGAGAACGACAAAGAGAGCTACGTTGGCCTAGTGGAAAGGAAGTTATGCTACCAAGCTGAAGAACAAACAAGATGAAAAAGTCTACGTAGAGATGTGATGTAAACAGAATGGTTTCCCTCACTACTGCCTTTATGTAAGAATCAGATTAAATCCAGTTGTGGCAATGATGAAGAAGATTCATATTAGCCTTCAAAAGAAGGCCTATGGGTGACCTTTGAGGACATTATGCTGAGTGAAATATCTTAGTTACAGGAGGACAGGTGCCACGAAGAACAGGACTGACATCAGGGTTGGGGTGAGACTTAGAAAAATTAGATAAATTATGTATATTGCCTTGAAACAGATGAGGGAGAGAACTGTTTAAAAATGATATATGATTTAGTATTATGGTTATGACAAGAGTCCAGAATGAAGGTTGCATAGTGGAGTGTACTTGGGGCGGGTCTGAGGGGGGATTCTACACCAATGAAATAATTTTTCTTTTACTCTTCAAAGAGAAAAGCGAACTGGGGAGAGGGGTAGGCAGGGAGAAAAATGTAGCAATAAATGTATAGATATCCAAAATCTCTGTAAATGTTCATTAAAATTAATTTAAAGAAAAAAAAATGCAATCTATATTGAAAGCTAGAGTCTTTGATCTTTTGCAGCAAGTGTTTTAAGTCGTCTTCACTTTGAGCAAGCAGCATTATGTCATCTTCATAACAGATTGTTGATGAATCTTCCTTTAATACTAATATCACATTCTTTTTATAGTCTAGCTTGTATGATTTTTCAGCATACACATTGAGTAGATATGGAGAATTGATTCAACTGTGACGCATCCCTTTTCTGATTTAAACCATGAAGTGTTCCCTTGCTCTGTTCATACTACTTCTTGGTCTACGTATAAGTTTTGCGTGAACACAAGTGTTCTGGGGTTTCTATTCTTCTCAGTGTTAGCCATAATTTGTTATAATCTAAACAGTCAAATGCCCTTGCATAGATAATAAAATATGGGTGAACATCTTTCTTTTATTCCCTGCTTTCAGCCAAGATCCATCTGACATCAACAGTGATATCCCTGGTGCCACAGTCTGTTCTGAATCTAGCTTGAATTTCTGACTGTTCCATCTGTTTTTTAATAATCTTCAGCAAGATTTTACTTGCATGTGATATTAATGATATTGTTCAGTAGTTTACACATCCTGTTGGATCAGTTTTTTTGGAATGGGAACAAATATGGATCTCATGCAGTCAGTTGCCCAGGTAGCTGCCTTCCAGATTTCATGGCTTAGACAGATGAACCTGCCCAAGGCTGCATCTATTTGTCAGTTGCTGTTACATCAATACTTGGGGCCTTATATTTTTCCAGTGTGGCCTTATATTTTGCCAGTGTCTTCAGTGCTGAACATCTTCCTTCATTGCCACTGGCTCTTGATCATATGCTGCTTCCTGAAATAATTTCATGTCAGCCAATCTTTTTGGTAGAGTGACTGTTTGTTCATTCCGTTCCTCATAAGAAATTGCTTTGCTACTTACTCTCAAAGGCCTTGCCTCTCTGGTAGTCCCAATCCACAAGCGGTTCCACAGGAGAAAGGGCATTCTCCAGTGTGATTTGCAGCCTCCGGAAACCTGCTGGAAAATCAGCCCTGAGTTAGTTCTGACTCAATGGCAATGAGTTTGAGTCTCTTTCAGTCCTCTTCCCTAATACAGTACAGTGCTTTAGGATTGGTGCTGCCCTATTTGGAGCCTATCCACTCAATATATTCTATTAAGCTCATTTGTAGTGTTTCTGTTTAGGATTTGGGCAGTTTTGTCAGATTCTAGCTTTGCACTTTAGGCAGGAATGCTATAGAAATTAGTTGGACCCCTCTTGGAGTCCCCTGGAAGCACAAATCCATTATTAAAAATAGTTTTTGGCACACCCATGTTTATCGCGGCTTTGTTCACAACAGCAAGGAATTGGAAACAACCTAAGTGTCCATCAACAAACGAATGGATAGAGAAGCTGTGGTATATTCTATATTCACACAATGGAATACTATGCTGCATTGAAGAACAAGGAACTCATGCAATATTATCCAAAATGGGTGACCCTGGAGGACATTATGCTGAGTGAAATATCTCAGTCACAAAAAGACAAATATTGCATAGTGCCACTGTTGTAGAATGGGACTGACATCAGGGTTGGGGTAAGACT
>NW_006400147.1:725417-775451 GCF_000299155.1 Elephantulus edwardii
ACCACAGCTCAAAGGCGTCAATATGGAGTCTACTTACAGTAAAAGCAGCAAGCTTGCTGAATGGTAGACATGGATGGGCCTAACTGGGAAGGTGTCCAAGCTCACAGAATAATAATAATAGCTACTTTGCCAGATAATGAGGAACAAGCATTTTGGAAATTTGGAGCAGGAACTGAAAGTTACAGAATCATAATTTGTTTAAAGACTATTAGGGAGTAAAAGGTAGGATTTCTAGTTGTGGGGATAGCAAAGATTTGTTAATAGCATCTACGTGGGATTGATTACACAATTGATGAAGGGGTAACAATAGCAAGCATATGTGGTCACCTATATTTTGCAAGATGGCTGCTGAAAAAAAAAGCCAGGTTTTCAGGTAGCCTGTTATAAAAATTGCTTTCTCAGTCCTTTCTGCTTCTGGTGCAACCTGGTGGATGCCCCTGTGGGCTTAGGCACAGTATCCTTTGTGAGGGTGGGACACGGACTGCAAAGCACCTTGTTCCGTTGACGCAGTAAGGGCACCTGTAACAGCATTATTGCAATTGTAAAGATGTACTCATAATGCAATACTTCTGGATCCTCCAGAGAGTTGGCATCAGGGTTACTTGAGGAACTGCTGTTTATAGAAGACAAATTCAGAATTGAACTTGGATATTAGACTCATGCCAAGACATGAAATGGAGTCAAGTCTCCACTTGCGGAATGCTTTGTTTATAAATACCGATTGCCTCACTTTAGACTCGTACAGTTAGGATCACTTTCCCCCTACTCAGGTCTTGGCTCATTCTTGGAGGCCTACCTTAACTCCTGTCTTTCTCATTTAAAGTTTCTCTGAGCACCCCAGCCTACCTCTTAGAAATGATTATGTACTAGATTTCCTTTTTTTCTTTCCTATCCTGTTTTTCTCCTTCCCTAATCCTGTTTCTAGAATGCTCATCCTTCAAATCCTCCAAATAGTGCTGCCAGTGCCACAATGTTAGAGCAGCATCCCAGGTTCTTCCTCCTCAGGCAACTTTCAGTTCTTAGATAAATTGTAATTGCTGCTCTTATTTGTTTATATATCCAGTTCTTGTGCAAGTCACATTCTTACTTAGGTTTAGGCAACCATTTGTCTTTCCCCTTATATTTGGAGCATGTTTTGAATAGGGATCATATTTTATTCATTATTATATCAACTGGCTCCATCCAAAACAAGGTGTCTCTTATTGTTGGTCTTTAATGAGAGCAGAGGCATCATCCGTTTTGTTTATTGCAATTTCCTTAGCTATCAGAGCCTGTGGGTATTCTATAAATAATTACCAAACTAATTGAATAGGCTGTCTCAGCTCGGTTTTATTAAAGTGCTAGATTTTTGTTTGATTTACATAATTAAAGAAAAATTCACCATGAGTAACATGAGTCAGGGACTTAGATAGTAATTGTAAAAAGTTTTATTTGAAGGAGGAGTTCCTCTGTGGTGCAGACAGTTAATGTGTTTGGCTGCTGAGCACAAGGTTTGGCAGTTCAAGTCTACCCAGATGTACCTTAGAAGAAGAGCAGAATGATCTGCTTCTCAGAAGTCAGCTACTGAAGGCCCAGTGGAGTGGAGTTTTGCTGTGGAAGTGTCTCAGGAACCCAAAGTAGAGTCATATTAATGACTGCATTAGAAGGCCCTTTGAATTGAAAAAAAATGAGGAAACGTTTAAGTTCCTATAAATAACTGGTGTCTTGTGATATTTTTTTCTTCTGTCAAAGTTTTTAAAAAAGTTTACCTGTGAAACAGACTAATTTTAGCCCTGTTTTCTGTTGATTAGGTGGATTTTATTTTGTTAGGTGGCGATCTTTTTCATGAAAATAAGCCATCCAGAAAAACGCTGCATACATGCCTGGAGCTGCTCCGGAAGTACTGCATGGGTGATCGCCCCGTCCAGTTTGAAATCATCAGCGATCAGTCAGTCAACTTTGGTTTTAGTAAGTAAGTATGTTTGTGTGCTTCAGTGAATGCTCCCCTCCCAACATTCTACAGTCATTTGCTTTTATTCCTCAGTGATGCCATAAACATCTCCAGTTTTTATTGACAGTTTTGTTATGTTCATATTCTTTCCTAATTTAAAAAAAAAGTGACTTGAATGAAAATTTACAAAGCAGGTGTGTTTTCATTCAAACATTCAGACATTTGTTTATTTTGAAAGGGTGACCATAATAATTGATATATGTTTTGAGGCTATGCAACTCTCCTGTTTCTCTTTCAAGTTTTCACTCACAAGGAGTGACCAGTCCTTGGAGAGGGACGTCATTCTTGGGAGGGTGGAGGGACCGCACAAGAGAGGAAGATCCTCAATGAGATAGATTGATTCAGTGACTGGGGTAATGGGGGTAGTTGTGTCAGACATTGAGGTTGACACAGTATAGAGCAGGGTTATGGCTGTTGTACACAGGATGACTGTGAGCTGCTGATGGCCCAATGGCACTTAACAACAGCAACAATTTCAGCATTTATAAGGGTTCTTACCTGTAGTACTTGTTACTGTGGTGTTCTAATGGTGATTTTTTTTTCTATTTTTCACATGTTTCTGCACTTAATAATTATACTTCTGTGAGAAAAATCTGTCCTTTTCCCATTTATTTGTTTATTTTGTTTACGTCAGTAGGAACTTACTTATTTCGATGGACATGCTTTTATATTTTAGGTTATAGTCCAGTGCTTGTTGCTGTTGTTAAGAGCTGTCAAGTTGACCTTGCCTAATAGCAACTCTGTGAATGGTACAGAAAACTCGCTGGTCCTGCTGTAGCCTAGCACAGTTCATTTTGTTCCTCAGAGTGCCCTCAGTTTAACCACTGAACTCCCTTCCACATTGGCTCCTGTGTCCTTTTTTTGGGGGGGTGGGGGGCATTGGGGAGAGAGGGTAGCCTTGCCCAAGAGAATTGCCATTTATTCCCAGAGCTGCCAAAATCATCACCGAGGGTTTGCCGAGGGTGCGTAAGGGGAACATGGAGGCTCCAACGCTGATTGAGGGAAGTCAAGAGTTTGGAGGGGGCAGGAAGAGGACCTCCAGCTGCCCCTCCCCCTTCTAATGCTTCAGGAAAGGTTCCTCCTCTGCCAGTACCCGCCCCACCGCCCAGATCCAGTCTCTTTGTGGGGAGGACAGTGGGGGGTGATGGGAAGAGGGTGTAGTGTGAGTGGACCCCGGAAGGGGAAGGGGCCCCCATTTTACATGCACTCAACACTTATCTCCATCCTGTGTCCTTTTGACACATCCTCACCATTATTATTTTTTTTCCTCTTTTTTTGTTGTTGTTGTTGTTACTGTACAGTACTTATTAGGAGTTTTGTATTTTCCTTTCTGTAGCTTGAGACACTGCCATTTCTTCAAGGAAGTTGTAAATCCTGTTGGAGAATGGTATTTAGAAGTAAGATCTACATGCCAGATGTAATGGTTGCTGTTATATTCTAACTGCTTCTAGGCTCTCAGCAGATAGAACTGAAAAATAGAAGAAAATGCACTGCTGTCAAATCAGAGCTGGCTCTCCAGCAGGTTTTTGGAGGCTGGCTGTCAGTTACACAAGAGGAGATTACCCACCATGGTGCCACAGAGATGCTGGTGGATTCAAACTGTCAGAGAGGCACCATTTTTAGGTTAGCAGTGTAACTCTACCCACGAAGTCACCAGAGATCTATGAAATACGTGCCTTTAACAAACGATTCACACCAGACTTTAGCAATGGGCTCAAGTGTGTCAGAGATGGTGAAGATGGCACCAGAGAGGGCAGGGTCAGATCCATTCTTTGTAGGGTTGCTATGAATTACAGTCAACTCAGCAGCACCTGAGAACAAGAACAACATAGTTGTCCATGAATACAGACATATTAATACTTATTTCATATCTATTTGGTTTTTTTAATCATGAGTTTTTGCAGTAGATTATTTTCTGGACTTTTTGCACATAAGAATGTGTCTTTGTTTTTATCATCCGTTTCGATTGATAGTTTAGATAAATACAGAATCAGGTGTAAGTGATTTTTATAATTTTTAACATATGTACTTGCTGCAAAAGATCAAGGACTGTAGTTTTCAATATGGATTGAAGCTCAACATCAAGAAGACAAAGATTCTCACCACTGGGCCAATAGGCAGCACTATAATAGATGGAGAAGAGATTGAGGTTGTTAGCAATTATAGCTTGTTCGGATCCACAATAAAGATTCTTAATACCAGCAGTCAGGAAATCAAAAGACGAATTGCATTGGGAAAATCTGCTGCCATGGACCTCTCCAGAATGCTGAAGAGCAACGATTTCAGTCTCGATACAAAGGTGCACCTAATCCAGGCCATGGTTTTCTCAGTTACTTGTTAGGCTTCAGAAAGTTGAACTAAGGATGACAGAAGAAGAATTGATGCCTTTGAGTTGTGTTGCTGGAGAAGAGTCTTGAACATACCTTGGACTGCCAAGAGAACAAATAGGTCTGTCTTGGAGAGGGTGAAACCTCTCTCTTTGGAGACTAGGATTTTGAAGCTCTGCCTCACTTGCCAACTTCTTCAAAACCTGTACTTGGACCAAGAGGCAGTTGTCAGAACAGAGCAAGGAGACACTACATGGTTCAAAATCAAGAAGGGGGTCCGTCAGGGATGTATTTTGTCTCCATACCATTTCAGTCTGTATGCAGAACAGATCCTCTGAGACGCTGGGCTGTACGATAAGGAATGTGGCATCAGGATTGGTGGAAGAATTGTCAACAACCTGCATTATGCAGATGACATAACCCTGCTTGCTGAAACTGAGAACCTGAAGTGCTTGCTGCAGAAGGTCAAGGACTGTAGCCTTCAATACAGATTGAAACTCAACATAACGGAAACAAAGATTATCACCCCTGGGCCAATTGGCAGCATCAGTATGGATGGTGAAGAGATGGAGATAGTTAACCATTTTATTATACTTGGCACCACAGTCAACACTCTTGGTAACAGCAGCCAGGAAATCAAGAGATGAATTGCATTGGGAAAGTCAACTGTGAGGGACCTCTCGAGTACTGAAGAGCAACGACGTCAGGCTGGAGACTAAGGTGTGCCTGATCCAGGCTATAGTCTTTGCAGTTTCATGCTATGCCTCGGAGAGTTGGGCAGTGATGAAATATGATACAAGAAGAATTGATGCCTTTGAGCTGTGGTGCTTGGAGAAGAGTGTTGAATATACCATGGACTGCCAGGAGAACAAACTGGTTTGTCCTAGAGAGGGTGAAGCTGGAATTCTCCTTGGAGTCAAGGATTCTGAAGCTTTGTCTGACATAATTTGGGCATGTTGCAAGGAGGGACTGGTCCTTGGAAAGGGACATCATTTTTGGGAGAGTGGAGGGACGGTGCAGGAGAGGAAGACCCTCGATGAGGTGGATTGATTCTGTGATTGGGGTAGTGTGGGAATGAGTGTGTCGGAGATGGTGAGGTTGGCACAGAATAGAGCAGCATTTAGGGCTCTTGCACATAGGGTCGCTATGAGTTGCAAGTGACTTGACGGCACTTAACAACCACCTCACTTACTTTGGTCACGGGGCCAGGAGAGATTGATCTTTGGAGAAAGACATCATGCTTGGAAGGGTGGATGGACAGCGCAGAAGAGGGAGACCCCGGATGAGATGGATTAAAACGGTAACTGGGACAATGGGGGTTGGTGTGTCAGAATTAGTGAGACTAGCTCAGGACAGGGAAGGGTTCAGAGCTCCTGTGCATAGGTTTGCTATGCATTGCAGGCAACTCAACCAATAACATTCCATGACAGGGTTGGAAGCAGGAGTGGCATCCACTTCCTAAACAACATGCCTCCAGAAACTCTATGAACTTTGATAAATGTTGATCACTGTAGAGGGGCTTTAGACCTTTTGTTCATAGAGTCACTATGAGTCGTGCTCGACTCGAAGGCAGTCAACAGCAACAACAACAACAATGTGCTTTTAAGATTTCTGATGAGTCTCTCTCTATTCCCACTACTCCTTGTTTCCCCAAGTTTAAAGCTTAGTATGTTTTAGCTGTCATTTTCTTTCTTTCATCTCAATTTCATCCCATTTACTAAACTACTCATTCCCCTCTGCTTGCATTTCATCCCTTTTGTCTAGATTACTTTTCCTTTTCCTGTGAAATATAGCTCATAGTTACTTCATTCATTGTCAGTGAATGACAAACTTTTTTTTCCCCTTCAAACAAAACACCTTCATTTTTTGCCTCTATTTTTGAATGGTAACTTAGCTGGCTATAGAATTCTAAGTTGTAATGGCTGGGTAGAGAGGTAATACCAAATCCAGTTTACAATTTATGGTCACCTTATTGTTGTATTTGAGGTTGGCTGTTTGTTTAGTTACTGAGGAGCATTGTAACAATGATTAAGAGTGGATTCAGAAATAGCACTGTCACTTACTATATGACTAAATAAATCACTTAACCCCTTTGCCTCAGTTTCCTTGTTTGTGAAGTGAGAATAATGACTTACAGAGTTTTAAGAATTGCTTGATTTAATGTTTAAAACTACCCTAAATTAGTGACTGGCATAAAGAAAACACTTAATAAGGCATTCTGATCATCTCTTTTATTTCACAGTTTTATTTAGTGAATTATACTTAATGGATTTGGTGATTCTATTTATCCTGCTTGAACTGCAGCTTGCATTTCAACCTGAGAATATTTTCAATTCTGGATAATTCTTATCCTTCTGTTTTCTAGAAGAGGCCCTGGTAATGCAAAGATTAAGCTCTTGCTTGCTACCCAGAAGGTTGAAAGTTTGTGCAGTGGCTCTTTGGGAGGAAGGTTTCTTCCCATAAAGACTGCAGCCTAGAAAATTGTTGGATGCATTTCTGCTCTGACATAGGTCGGGTGCCTGTGAATCAAATCAGCTTGATAGCACCTAGCAACATCAACATCTTTTCACATATTGGTTTCCCTCCTTTTTCATTTTCTTTTCGAAGGTCCTCTATTTCTCTTCTCTGTTATCCATAATTTATCTCTTTTGCTGCTTTTTTTTTTTGCTGAGTACAGTGTACTTTATTGATGGTATATGACAAGATGGGCTCTCCAAGCCCCTCCCCTTTCTCAGGGGATTTGATGGAAACTTGTGTCTAGGATGTGAGTGAGATTCTCAGTGTGTGGGAGGATCAAGTTGGACTCCCCAGCAGCTGAGGGTCTCTCTCTCTCTTTTCTAGTGCTATTGCTGGGGCTGATGCTCCAAGGGGATTTTATTCTTTGGAGGCCTTGTGAACCGTCAGGTCGACCACCCGGTTGCTGTGACCAAATTAATTGTCATACCAGGAAATGAGTTTGACAAAGTGGTCGTTCAGGGCATTGCCAGCCCCAGCATCAAAGGTGGAAGAGTGGTGTCACTATTAAAGTCACAGGAGACAACCTGTCTTCAGTGAATCCCAGGATGCCCTTGAGGGGCCCTTCTGAGGCTTGCTTTTCTACTTTCTTAATGTCATCATATTTGGCACCTTTCTCCAGACGTCAGGTCAGGTCCACAACTGACACATTGGAGGTGGGGACACGGAAAGCCATGCCAGTAAGTTTCCCATTCAGTTCAGGGATGACCTTGCCCACAGCCTTGGCAGCGCCAGTAGATGCAGGGATGATGTTCTGGGCAGCTCCACGGCCAAAATGCCACAGCTTTCCAGAGGGACCATCCAGTCTTCTAGGTGGTAGTGATGTCATGGACTATGGTCATGAGTCCCTCTACAATGCCGAAGTTGTCATGGATGACCTTGGCCAGGGGAGTCAAGCAGTTGGTGGTGCAGGAGGCATTGCTGACAATCTTGAGAGAGTTGTCATACTTTTCATGGTTCACACCCATAACAAACATGGGGACATCGGCAGAAGGAGCAGAGATGATTACCCATTTGGCACCACCCTTCAAGTGAGCCCCAGCCTTCTCCAAGGTTGTGAAGACACCAGTGGACTCCACAACATACTCAGCACCAGCATCACCCCACTTGATGCTGGCGGGATCTGCTCCTGGAAGATAGTGATAACTTTCCCATTGATGACCAGCTTCCCATTCTCAGCCTTGACAGTGCCGTTGAACTTGCCATGGGTGGAATCATATTGGAACATATAGACCATGTAGTTTTTATGCTGCATATTGAAAAGAAGCACAAGTAGATAGGAAATTTCTGAAAAAGGTGACTACTAAGGAGTGACAAGTTGAACAGATATTAAAGTATATGATAAAGATAAAATGATAAAACCAGTTATGACTTGTGAATTGATAGGCTTATAAGTAACAGAATAGAAATTCCAGAAATAGCTTCAAATACATGGGAAAATTTACTGCTTGATGACATGACATCTGGAGAAAAATATAGATTATTCAGTGAAAGCACTAGAAGAAACTGTCAGATATTTAAAAACATAATCTAGAGGTGGAATGGAGTTTCTAAGTATGACACAAAACTCCGAAGCTGTAAAAGAGAAGATTGGTAAGTCCTCACTGTAAAAGGAAATTTTGGCCTGGCAAAAACCAACTAAAGCAAAGACTAAAGTCGGAGTTTTATAGGGAAAAAAAAATCATAGACACAATATGATTAATATTTTAACTCTTCTAGTAAGTAAGCATTTCTTTCAAGTTAGTAATAAAGATCCACAATAGAAGAAATGGTTAAAACACTGGGACATTGCTCACAAAATGTCCACCACTACACACTAGAAAAGACCAGCTGGCCTCCTATGTCCACTGGATACAGCTCTTGAAGATTTCAATATATATATAAAGACATCTAACTGTAGGTTATACAAGGACTGCCTATATTTAATATGATATTCAAACAGTGCCCAAATCTTAAGCTATTTTACAAAACATGGAAGTTCAGCAGTCATATTGCTTGTATACATATAAGATCTTTTTTTTTGGAAAAAAGACATGATGAATCATTAATGTTATTTGCATCTGAAGAGAAGAGTTAGTTAGATCTGAGGGAAGCAAAAGTGAGTGAAAGACTTCTTAATCATGCATTTGTCCTTTTGTGTTTTGACTTATTCTGAAAATGCCTGTCTAAAATATACAGATAGGAGAGGAAAATACGATATTGCTTTGGACACCTCTTAATGATATTAACTGAGTCCTTTAATCCTCAAAATAATTATCTAAAGGTTCTGATTTACATGATTTGTCAGGTAATCTGGAACTCGGGCTCATTGTATAATCAAGCTGCACAGGTAGGTAGTAAGTGGTAGTCCTGGAATTTTTTTTTTTTTTTTTTAGTCCTGGAATTTTTAACGTGGGACTTTTGAATTGTAGAATATAAGCCCACTCCATCCGTCCTTACAAATAACAACACTGTCCTGGGATTTTAATATTTGGAAGACCCACTAACTTTCCATTAATCAGCTATCCTATTCTTAATTACAGTTTTCAAGTATGCATTGTTGGATATTTTCTTTGAAATGTACTTTGAGAATTTTTTCAAAATTTAAATTTATTTTGTATTTTTGGTGAAGATAAATACAACATAACATATTTATTCAGTAATTTCAACATGTTCAATTCAGTGATGTTGGTTATATTTCATCTTTTCCAAATTGTTTCACCATCTTCAACACAAACTCACCCATAAGATTTTCATGTAAACTTTCCAGTTTCTGTATTGTCAATTTGGTTTCCTGTAAGTAATATTTAAAAGACTATTTCATTTATTTA
The DNA here is from genome assembly GCF_000299155.1 of Elephantulus edwardii. NCBI lineage: Eukaryota > Metazoa > Chordata > Mammalia > Macroscelidea > Macroscelididae > Elephantulus > Elephantulus edwardii. Next base: position 735,059 of record NW_006400147.1, read on the forward strand.
GACATTGTTATCCAAATAAACGAAATTATTTTTTCTTTAATTTAAAGATGACTTCCAAGAGTTTTTATTTGTTTAAACAAAGATTTGTTTACAGATTTCCCTGACCTCAATGACACCAGCATTCAATTGTATTCCATGGATTTAGGGCTTTGTTCTAAATTTAACCCCTCCTTTTGATCAGAATTTTTCTCTGTAATCTTTGAACAGATCATTCAGGCACTAATTTTTTTTTTTTAAATCTTCAAACTAATTAATGGTCTTGTGCTTGTTTTAGGGGGAAGATACTGAGGGAAAAGAACTTTTATTCCCTAGAACAAATAGAAATTTAAATTACCTTTTTTTTTTTTAAGGTTTCCGTGGGTGAACTTTCAAGATTACAATCTCAACATTTCAATTCCAGTGTTTAGTATTCATGGCAACCATGATGATCCCACAGGGGTAATTATGTTGAACTTCTGTTTTGTTGAAATTTCAAAATTGACTGGATTAGTGAAAAATTACTCTTCCCTTTTTTCCCAGCAAGTAACTTAGTGACATTAACTAGATACCATTCATGTAAGATTTTTATAATAGTTTCTGTTTAGTCTGCAATAAGATGTGGCATATGAGCCATGCTTTTGTTTCATAAAGAGTACTCATGGAATTACATGTGTTAGACTGTTAACTGAGTGGTCAGAGGTTCCAATCTAGCTGCTGCTCTGAGGAAAAAATATTAGTCTCCTCCTACAAAGATTCACAGCTGTGGAAACCTGAGGTTGGTCGCATGAATTTAATTGACTTACTTGGCGGTAGTTTTTGGTTTGGCTTCTTCGGCCCCCCCCCCCCAAAGAAAAAATATCCCCCTTAGTGTTGAGGGAGCTCTGGTGGCCTAGTGGCTAGAAGCTGCACTGCCATCCTTGAAGACGCTCAAGTTCACCAGCTTTGCTCTGCGGGAGAAGGATGGGCAGTCTCCTGTGTGATTAACTGCCTCTGAAAACCCTCCAGAAGGTCAGCCTTGGGTCTGTTCCAATTCTCCAGTACACAACAACAACAACAGGGCTGAGATTAACTGTAGTAACCAGGAGTAAAAATAAACACTCAGCATTGGGACTGTCCTTTACAGTTTAGCATCTGCTTTTGTATCTGACCTGTGGGAAATTAGGTTTCATGAACATTTTTAAATCTAGATAGAGCTATTTTGTCGTCTGTTTGATAAGTAAGTTATACTTGTGGTGTTTAGGTGCTGTGGAGTCAGTTTCAACTCAGTACCTCATGTGACAGAGTAGCAGTGCCCTGTAGGGCTTCCTAGACTGATCTTTAACTCTGGTGGCCTAGTGGGTAAGGGGTGCACCCGCCGCTCTGTGAGATAAAGATAGGAAAAATCCATGAAATTTACATTCTGAAAAATCTGCTGGTTCTGATGAGGTGGCAGTGAGAGAGAGAGAATCTTTTTGGAATCAGATTTTCAGGTCTGTGTTCTGCTGAGCCCCTGGGTGGGTTTAAATTACCAAGTGTTCAGCTATTAGCTAAGTATTTAACGTTTTTGCCACAAGGGCTCCTTGAAAGTAAAACTGAATACCCTAAAGACTCAAAATATCTTTAAGCCATGTATATCTGTTTATTGCTGTTCTAAATCACTGTTTAGCTAGTCTTTTTTTCCCCCAGATCTTAAAAGATATGCTTAATATTTCAAACTACTTCTTTTATGGCTTATTTTTATTTTCATGATGTACTGGGAGCCCCTGAGTGTTGCAAATGGTTCAACACATAGTTACTGGCTGAAAAGTAGACCGTTCAAACGCGCCTAAAAGTGCATTGGAAGAAAGACCTGGTGATCTCCTTCCAGAAGGTCATAACCTTGAAAAGTCAGTGGGATACAGTTCTCCCCTGCAGTAGACAGTTTGCCAGGAGTTAAATCAATTGGAGACAGTTTGTTTTTGTTGCTGTTTTGATTTTTTGGTATTTTGTTGTTGAACTATTAAGTTTGCATTTAGCATGTGATTCTGGTTGCCGCAGATGATTGTAATGGTGTTAATAAAAGGTAGGGAATCCTTTTACTGTTGTAACTTTATTTAGAGAGAACATTATTCTGATCTGTTTTTATGACTCGTACTTTGGGCATGTTGCAAGGACGGACCAGTCCTTGGAGAGGGACATGGTGTTTGGGAGAGTAGAGGGACAGTGCAGGAGAGGAAGACCCTCAATGAGATGGATTGATTTAGTGAGTAGTTGGTGTAGGGGTGTCAGAGACAGTGAGATTGGCTCAGGATAAAGCAAGTTTTAGGACTGCTCTACATAGGGTCGCTATGAGTCACAAATGACTCCACAGCACATAACAACAACAACATATAGATATATACTTTAAAAGATAATAGTATGACCTGCAGGTTAATAACTGTTGTTATTATGTGCTGTCGAGTCAGAATCTACTCATAGCTGACCTTCCTGTGGGTTTTCAGAGGCTGTAAATTTGAGCCATTTGCCTTTGTGTTGGTAGCTGAACTCCTTATCACTCAGCTACCAGAGCTCCCTTTTTTACTATTGTTATTGTGTCCTGTTGAGTTAGAACTGACCCATATAGCTCACCATCCAGCGAGTTTTCAGAGGTAGTTAATCACATAGAAAGAGATTGCCCCTAGTGATTTGAACCGCATGCCTTCAGGATTATAGCGCAGCTTTTTACCACTAGGCCACCAGAGCACCCTTATTTACTGTTAGGGACTATTAATATTCTTTGAATTTTATTTTTGCACAGGCAGATGCACTCTGTGCCCTGGATATTTTAAGTTGTGCAGGACTGGTAAATCACTTTGGGCGCTCCATGTCTGTGGAGAAGATAGACATTAGTCCAGTTTTGCTTCAGAAAGGAAGTACAAAAATTGCTTTATATGGCTTAGGTAAGTTGGCCTTATTTTGTTATTTATATGTACATTACCATTTGTGAAATTGGTAAAGTGGTGTGGGAAATGGACTAGATGGCGGAGGTGCCATGCAGAGCCTATCAGGGTAGATGAGTCAAGATGTTCAAAGTCCAGAGCATTAAAAGGTTGCCTTAATTAGATGCTGAAATATTGAAAACATTAATAAAATTTGAAGATAGGCAGACAAAAAATTTGAAAGGAGTTTAGCTGGATGACATAAATTTCCATAGATAAAGATGTTTTGTAGCCAGGAAAGAAAAGTAGTAGTGAGTAAAGAGCAAGACAAGGAGAACAGCATCCTTTTTTGGCCCTAAGGCCTGGGGGTAAAATCCTGGGGGTCGGGGGAAGTCCCGCTAGATTTCATGGACGTCCAGAATGTGGCAGTAGCCTGAGCACAGAGTGGCAACATGACAGAATTTGCTGACTATGAAGAGAAAGTTCTACACTCTGGTGAAGGGTTTGGGTATCGTGGGCTGTAAAGCTAGGATCCAGATCCAGTGGAGTGTTCAGGTTAAACAGACTAGGAAGAAAAGTCTGGTGATGTCCTGAAAATTAAAGCTTGTAGCGCACAGTATCTGGTTTTGACCCAGTCGTGGAGGTGGGGCTGGACTAGACAGTGCTTCTTGTTGTGTGTGTAAGTGCTGTGTGCCAGAGGCAACTCATCACTAACAAAAACAAAGAGAACAGGATACGATGACATATAGTATAAGCAGGTGGTAACTTAGGCTTAATGTGTCTCACCCTGAATCTAAAAGTCAGAGGAAGAACCATTTATTGGAGCAGTAGAAAATTAACATTATAATAGTGTAAAATGAGCTGTTCTTTAAACAACTGTGAAATGGAATTCTAGACATCACATTGTTATCATTGGAACAAAAGTGGACCAAATCTCATCATTCCTTATTGACAACTATAACATGTGATAGAAGGTTTTAGTCAGATGAATTAAGAGATAAGTGCTAAGCTGCTGTTAAACAATAATCTAGGTAAGAAAACAATTTTTAAATAATACCATATTTATTTCAGGCTCCATTCCAGATGAAAGGCTCTATCGAATGTTTGTCAATAAAAATGTTACAATGTTGAGACCAAAGGAAGATGAGAACTCTTGGTTTAACTTATTTGTGCTTCATCAGAACAGGTAATAATATTTTCTGAATAATTTTGTGCCAAATATTGAAGTTCCCCAAACCGTCATGGGTTGTTCCTGCTTTTAGCTATTAGGAGCCACTGAAATCCTAGAACTGTGTACCACAGACACCTGCTTTTTTGGAGGTCATTTGCCAGGCCTTGTTTTCCTTCTTTTTTAAGTTAACTTTTTATTGTGATTTATGTGAATGTTTATAGAACATACTAGTTTCCATTCAAACACCATATGTTTTGTGGCATCGGTTGCAGTCCTCACCTTTAACAGCACTCTCACTACTGCCTTCCAGTGTTTCTCCTTTCCATTCATCTTTCTTGGCTATCCTCCATGCCTTCTGTTTTTTGGTGTTTTTAAAATGGATTTGCTTACAAAGTTTGTTGACAGTGTGTTTCACGCTATTCTTCATTCACATTGTGTTTCATACAATCATTCTCATGTATTGTGTTTTATAAAGTTAATCATCATTGGACCTTGCCCATCATTATCCTGTCTTTTCACCCAGATTCTTCCCATTTGCTTCCCTCTCTTCCTCCACCCTCTAAACCTTACAGCCCTGCGATTTCACCCTTATCTATTCTCACCCCTCTGTTCCCCCAGTCTCCTTCCTTGAGTTCCCATGCATGCTTTACTAGTTATCCTTCTATTTTTACAATGATGGTCTTACACGGTATTTGTCCTTATGCAACTACGTTAGTTCACCCTGCATAATGCTCTCCAGCCACTCCCAAGTTACGTAGTATTTTTTAAAATCATTGCTCCTGAGTGCTGCATAGTATTACATTGTGTGAATGTACCACAATTTCTTAATCCATTAAGTTGTAGTTGGACATTTGGGCTGTTTCTATGTTCTTGCGATGGTAAATAACGCTACTATGAACATTGCTGTACAAATCTCCGTTTGTGTCTCAGTTCTAATTTCCTTGGGGTATATTTCTAGTAGTGAAATAGCTGAGTCATAGGGAGTTTTATGTTCAACATTTTAAGGAAACGCCAAACTGTCTTCCAGAGTAGTTGCACCGTCCTTCTTGCCTTCTAAGCTTTGTCTCTGCCCTTTTGATCTTGACTGGCTTATTATTCTAGGGAGTATTTTTTTCCCCTTCTGTTATTGATCACCTGCCATTTGTTTGACTGAAAGTTGAGTCAGGGATAATTTCATCACCAAGCTTAAAAAATGACTAAGGACTGTGATCTTTTGTGACTATTCACTGTCAGGTCGGTACAGCTGATGTTTTTTTGATTTTGAGTTTTGTTTCCTATTTTCATTCCACTCTATCCCATCACCTCTGTGATACCACTCTCTGAGTGGTCAGCAGTGGTCTAAACAGCCACCCTCTCGTGCTTTTGGTCTTGGGGTCTTGGAGACTGAAGTTCACATGATTTGTTAGTCCTTTGAACTAAGAGTCTTTGATTTTCTTCATTCTTCTTGCTCCTGTGAGCACTGTCGTTGCACTTTTCCATTTCCTCTGGTTGAACTTGAATTTCTAACCTTTTGGTTAGCTGTCAAGCCCATTAACTCTTTGTAACATCCTCAGGAGAGAGAGTGTGTATGTTTGGGTTTATTATTGCTATTAACTGCCATCAGGTATATATAGTTAGACTGTAAAATGCTGCAATCCCCTGTGATCTCAGAGATTTCCTTCACTGCTTTGTCTTCAGTGTTAAGGAAGCATATGGAACATAGCCAAATACTTGGTGAGTCAGTGAATAAATACTAGCCCACAGTTAGTGAATGTTAGGTTTTTCTCCCTTATATCTTTCCCATCTTGTCTTTTGAGACATCTTTAAATAAAAATAACTAATCTAGGTATAAAACTAGAGGCTACAAGTAGTGGAATAGCTGGGTCATGTATAGAATTTCTATGGTCAGCTTTTGAGGAAGCGCCAAACTGCCTTCCAGAATGGTTGTACCATTTTACAGCCCCACCAACAATGTATAAGAGTTCCTTTCTCGCCACATCTTCTCCAACATTTATTACTTTCTGCCCTCTTAAACTTTGTCACTGTTACTGGAGTGAGATGGTACCTCATTGTTGTTTTGATTTGCATCTCTCTTATTGCCAATAATTTAGAGCATTTCTTCATGTGTCTGTTTGCCATTTGAATATCTTCCTTTGTGAAAATTCTTTTCATGTCTTTTGCCCGTTTTGTAATTGGGTTATCATTCTTTTTCTTGTGGAGGCCCAGTAGTATTCTGTAAACTTTTGTTATGAGACTCTTGTCTGAGGTGAGATGGTATTACAAAATGTTTGTTCCCAGTCTGTCGATTTTCTTTTCACCCTATTGGGAAAAAGTTTTGATGCACATGTGGATTTAATCTTTGAAGATCCCATGCATCAATTTTATCCTCTTCAGATTGTACATTTCTGGTTGTATTTGGCAGTCTCTTTATACCTTGGACTAGCACTTCTAAGCTTGATCCCAGTTTGTCTCTTATGAACATTATGGTTTTGAGCTTTACTCCCAGTAAATCACCAGTGGAATATACCCTGAGACAATGAGAACTGAGGCACAAACTGAGATTTGTACACCAATGTTCATAGCAGCATTATTCACCATCTCAAGAACATAGAAACAGCCCAAATGTCCAACCACAAGTGAATGCATTGAGAAATTATGGTACATTCACACATTGAAATACTATGCAGCATGCAGGAGCAATGTTCTGTAAATTATTAACCTAACTTGGGAGGGACTGGAGAGCATTATGCTGAGCGAACTGTCTCACAAAGATAAATATTGTATAAAACCATTACTGTAGAATGAGTATCAGGATCCAAGAGCCATGGGAGAGGTTGGAAGCAGGGGGAGGGGGACATTAATCATGGGGTTGTACAGTTTGATGGGGGGGAGGTGTGGGAAATTGAAAGAATTTGTTCTTGAAAACAAGCTGTTCAAATTTTGTAAATAAACTAGTGGAGAAAAAAAACACACCCCCGAAAAATCCCCCCAAAACCTAGAGGGTATAAATCATCTATTCACACAGTATTTTATTTACTGTCAAAACCTCTTATTTTTTATATAAAGTTGATATTTTTTGCTCCCATTGTTTTTATAATTGGTAGAAGAAACAGGTAATAACTTGAAAAATGATTGACCATTTTTAGAGATTTGTTTTTTATGTTACAAAGTATGGTCTGAACTTCCTTCCATTTTCTGTATAGTCGGACCAAATGTGTAGGTTTTCACTGTTGACAGAACGTGTGCTATCCTGACTTGCCCAAAGACATAGTCATTTCTTTGTAAAGCTTTTTTTCTAATCTGCCTCTCAATGAAGAATCTATTTCTTTCTTTGGAGAGGGGATATGTCTGTTGGTGTGCCTTTTAATACACTTGAGCACTTACGTTACTTTTTTAATGTTGACATAGGAGTAAACATGGAAGCACTAACTTCATTCCAGAACAGTTTTTGGATGACTTCATTGACCTTGTGATCTGGGGCCATGAACATGAGTGTAAAATAGCTCCAACCAAAAATGAACAACAGCTCTTCTATGTGTCCCAGCCTGGAAGTTCTGTGGTCACTTCTCTTTCCCCAGGAGAAACTGTGAAGAAGTGAGTAATTGTAATATATTTCTAATCAACCTAAAACAAAATGCTACCATATGAATAATTTCATAGTTTCAAGTTCATGATGGTATTACTATTTTTGAGAATTTGTTTGTGAGGCTTAGTTTTGAGGTTGATATATAAGGATTGATCATCCTATTTTATCAAATTTTAAGCTATTTTTACTGTTAATGGTTTCATTACTCATTAGGTAAATTCAAGAATTAGAGTTTTCTAGATAATGGTTACTGATTTTACAGTCACCTAACCCGTTTAATTGCAACTTTTAAAACATAATGCTTTTTTCTAACAAAAATGTATTTTAGAAAAAACTGTTTAGGGATGTTTTAACCTGTGTTCTTTAGAGAATTAAAACTTTAGACAAGTTTTTATATATATATTTGTATGTATATGTATGTATATGTTTATCAAAAACCTCTTTTCCATCAGTATTGACTCATTTCTGAGTCTCTAGTGAATTTTCAGACACTGTAAGCCGCACAGGAGGAGATACCTGATTCTCCCTTGTGGCAGCATGTGGATTTAAACCAGTAGAAGTGCCTCCTTTGGATTAACAGTACAGCTCTACAGACTGCTCCATGACAGATAAAGATTGTTGTTCTTATGTGCCATCGAGACAGAACTCACCCATAGCCAACCCTCCAGCGAGTATTCAGAGGCAGTGCATCATATGACAGGAGATGGCCCATCCTTCTCTCATGGAATAGCCGGTGGATTGAATCATGTGTCTCTGGGATTGCAGCACAGCTTCTCACCATGAGGCCACAAGAGCTCCTTGAGATATGGATAGAGGGATATTTATTTCAAGGAAATTTTCCAGAAGCTTGTGGATGCTTCTCCTAATTCATGTAACTGTAAGACCAAGTAAACCTCAGATCAGCAGGTTAGAAGGCAGAGTGCTGTCTGTGGAAACTGACCAATCCCAGAACAGCAGGTAAAGAAGTGACTGCCTGCTTTGGAGCCTAATGAATCTTAAGATGTGATGAATCTAAGACTGCTAGGTAATGTGACAGACTGCAGGGCTCAACTCTGAAGAACTAGAGGTGTCATTCAGGATGTTAGATACAGGTCAAGGCAAAAGCAAGGATGCTTTGCCAGAGACTCTGTATCTATGCATGTATCCATATCTTTCTGTCTGTATATTTTCAGTGCAGGTCACACTTCTGATGAGACAACCTGTACATCAGATCTGGACTATGGTGACATTAAGGGTGTTGTATCCCAGTCTTACCCCTTAGATAGGGCTGCTCATATCAGTCTGCATCACAGGGATAATTAATTACATCCTGACATTACTGCCATATAACATCATTACATGATGTGTACATGAGAGAATCCTGACCAAGTTGACATATAATCTTAACCATCACAGTGGAAGGTAAAGGGGGAGTTATGTGATAAAATAGATAACAGAGATTAAACTAAAAATTTAAATGCTTTTTTCCCCTTTGAGTCACCTCAAATTCTGATTGTAATGGTAATATTAGATTTTTTTAAAGACTATTGCAGTAAGATTTCAGTTAGTTTTATCTTCATTGGTTCACTGCTAATTTTTTTAATGTGTGTCTGCATACATGTATATCTGCACATAAAGTTTACCTCCAATTTATATATACTACTATCAAGTCCTGATAAAATTTTACTGTACTCATTGTTGTGTTTATCTCCCCTTATTATCTTTGTCTAGACAGGAAGTGTGAAGTTTAAGTGGATTTTATTCTGGGAAAGAAAAGTGCATACCTTTTTCTCTCTGTAATGTAACCTTAACAGTAGATTTATTTTTAAGAGTATGCTTTTATAAAGTATTTTATAGAAACTTGAGTTACAAATATGTATGATGCACCCATTTTCCTGAGCAAGGTTACAGTACAAGAGAGCTTTCTTTTCCTTGTCATCTCAGACATGTTGGCTTGCTGCGTGTTAAAGGGAGAAAGATGAATATGCAGAAAATTCCTCTCCACACGGTGCGGCAATTTTTCATGGAAGATGTTGTTCTGGCTAATCATCCAGACCTTTTTAATCCAGACAATCCCAGAGTTATTCAAGCCATACAGAGCTTCTGTTTGGAGAAGGTAATTTGTGATCTCTGAATGTGATTTCTCTGAAAGCAGTGGTCTCATTGTAAGGTTGAACAGCTTAGTAAATAATGAAGGATCTTTTGTTTCTCTCTTTGCAGTGGAGGGAGCTCTGGTGGCCTTGTGCTGCCAACCCGAAAACAAGTAGTTCAGTCCATTGACTGCTCTGAGGGGGAAAAATGGACAGTCTCCTCCCTTTCACAGATTGACAACCTGTGAATACCTGTTGGAGGGTCAGCTATACATTGATTCCAGATCCACAGCAGTGAGGAGAGATTGCCGTGGATTCAGAACCAACTCTTAGCTGAACCTCCGTTGTGTTTCTGAGAGTGTACATTGCCCATCTTCCGCCTGTGGAGCCAGTGTTGCATTCGAACCACCAGAGCAGCAGTGACTGTTGAGTTAGAAGCATGCACACCTATGTTCCTAGACCACCAGAGCTCTTTTATTTTAAGATCCCTGGATGTTTTGGCCCATTTCCTCTGGATATATGACTTAAAGATACCAAACTTAATTGGTTTTAAGTTAGTAAAATGAAGGAAGCTATATTGGAAAAAGAATAAAAACTGAAGGAGTAATAAAGTATCAGTTCTTTTCTAAAAAAAATTACTTTTAGAGAATGAAAATGATTATATTAAGAATTTTGACCAGAAACTCATTAAGTAATGATACTAGTGGAATATTAAAGGAAAATATATTTTTACAGGCATTACAAATGAACCAAGAAACAACAAAGGTCTTGTTTAGGAAAATCCCGTTAAAAGCATACCTCAGAAGTATTGCAGGTTTAGTGCCAGGCCATGGCAATCAAGCATACATCACAATAAAGCAAGTCATGTGAATTTTCTTTTTTTCATTCTGTTCTCAAGAGGTGATCCAAGTGAATATGGAATCTATCAAACAATTTCATTAATATCACAGGCAAGCAAAATACTGTTGAAGATCATTCAAAAAAGGTTAGAACAGTACATAGATAGGGAACTGCCAGAAGATCAAGCAGGATTCAGAAGAGGCTGTGGCACCAGGGACATCATTGCTAATGTAGATGGATCCTGGCTGAAAATAAAGATGGGTCCTGGCTGATAGTAAAGAACACCAGAAGAATGTCTGTTTATGTTTTATTTACTATGCACAGGCATTTGACTGTGTGGGTCATAACGAGTTGTGTTTGACATTGAGAAAAATGGGACTCTCATGCAGAACCTATACCTGTAGCACTTGTTGCAGAAGATCAAGGAATGCAGCCTTCAGTATGGATTTCCTCTCATTGTCAGGAAGATTGTTATCACTGGACTGATAGGAAGCATCATGATGGATGGAGAGGAGATTGAAACTGTCAACAGCTTCATACTGTTTGGAGCCACAGTTGATGTCCTTGGTACCAGCAGCCAGGAAATAAGGAGACACATTGCACTGGGAAAATCTGTTAGGGGCCTTATTGAGGAGTAATGATGTCAGTTTGGGGACTAAAGTGCGTCTGATTCAGGTCATATTCTTTCTGATTAATAGCTATGCACCTGAGACATGGATATTGAATAAGGATGACAGAAAAAGAATTGACACCTTTGAGCTATGGTGTTGGAGAAGACGCCAAGAGAACAAACATATTTCTTGAAGAGAGTGCAGCCAGAGTGCTCTTTGGAGGCAAAAAATGATGAAGCTTGGCCTCACATACTTTGGGCATGTTGCTAGGAAGAACTACTCCTTTGGGAGGGATATGATGCTGGGAAGGGTGGAGGGTCAGCGAAAAAGAGGAAGACCCTTGACCCAGTGGATTGACTAGTGCAATGGACTCTTATATATCAGGAAGTATGAGGATGGCGTAGGATATAACAGGGTTCAGATCTTTTGTTCATAGTGTAACTATGAGTTGTACTCAACTCAAGGACACCTAACAACAATACTTTTAACTTTTTCCAGTAGTTATGTTTACTCTGCACTGTAGTCCATTAAATGTGCAGTTGCATTGTGGAAAAAATGTGGAATGTAAGAATTGACAGAATCTGATGCAGAGACCCTTGGTAAAGCTATGCTATGCGAAGAACAGTGTTGATGGACTTACTTGATTCAGGGTTGTCACAGACCTTCAATTTTTAAAAACATCTGCCAAGTAAAATAATATGTGGTGTGCTTAATGCTATTCATTAAGGGAATATGAGCTTCTGTTTGGATAATTCAAGCTGTTGAGTTTTGATGTTTGTTTTTTAATCTGTGTGTATTTTTGTTTTGAGATTGAAGAAATGCTTGAAAATGCTGAACGGGAACGTCTGGGAAACTCTCGACAGCCAGACAAGCCTCTTATCCGACTGCGAGTAAGTCCTGGTTATAAATTTGCGCTAATTTTCAAAGGATGTTGTAAGGTGTGATCGAGTTGAGTGTGACACATAGTAACTCTATGAACAGATCTTGACCTTGCACATCTACCCTCCTGCACCATCCTCCTGGTCTCCAACATGCTGAGCCTGTTGTTGTAGTCACTGTTCAGCATGTCTCATAGATCTTCCTACCTTTCACTGACCCGCTTCCGTTCCCAGTATTATGTCTTTTCTCCAACACTGCTCATCCTGCCAACATGCCCGATTCACGTGAGACCACGTTTCATCATCCTTGCCTCTAAGAAGCACTCTAGTTGTGCTTCCTTAAGACAGATCTGTTATTTTGGAAATCCATGGCATATTCAGTACTCTTCACCAGCACCACAGTTCAAAGGCATTGATTCATCTTCTTCAGCCTTTTTTATTCATTGTCTAACACTCAGTGCATAAAAAGAAATTGGAAATGCCGTGGTTTGGATCAGACACACCTAACAGTGTATAATTTACATTCTTTATGAAAAGGAAGGAAAGTACTTATAATAATAAGAAAGCACCAGTGGGAGACCAGAAATCGCAAAACTATAGAACTTGATCTAATCATGCCTTAATTCTGATGTTATTGTTATTATGTGCTGTCGAGTCACCTGCAACCCATAGTTACCCTATTTACAGCAGCTCTGAACCCTGCCCTGTCCTGAGCCAGTCTTACTAATTCCAACAACCCCCATTGCCCCAGTTACTGTATCAATCCATCTCATCCGGTGTCTCCTCTCCTGCTCTGTCCCTCCACCCTTCCAAGTATGATATCCTTCTCCAAGAACCTATCTTTCCTGGGCCTTGTGCCCAAGGTATGTGAAACGGAGCTTCAAAATCCTCACCTCCAAAGAGAAACTTGGTTTTACACTGTCCAAGACAGATCTCTTTGGGTTTTTTTGGCAGAACATGGTATATTCAAGACTTCCAGCACCACAACTCGAAGTCATCAATTCTTCTGTCATCCTTTGTAGTGTCTAGCTCTCTGAAGCATAACCTGTAATTGTGAAGACCATGGCCTGGATTAGGCACACCTTAGTCTCTAGACTTAACATCGTTGCTTTTTAACACTCTGGAAAGGTCCCTGACAGCAGATTTTCCCAATGCAATTTGGCTTTTGATTTCCTGACTGCTGGTGTTAAGAGTGTTGATTGTGGAGCTGAGTAAGCTGTAATTGTTAACAACCTCAATCACTTCTCCATCTATCATAATGCCACTTGGCCCAGTGGTGAGAATCTTTGTCTTCTTGATGTTGAGCTTCAATCCATATTGAAGACTATAATCCTTGACCTTCTGCAGCAAGTGCTTCAGGTCTTCTTCAGTTTTAGCAAGCAAGGTTGTATTATTTGCATATGTAGGTTGTTGATGAGTCTTCCTCCAGTCTTGATGCCACACTCTTCCTCATAAAGCCCTGCTTCCGAATGATTGGTTCTGCATATAGATTGAAAAGGTATAGAGACAGGATGCTGCCCTGACACACTCCTTTTCTGATTTTGAACCATGCAGTGTTTCCCTCCTCCGCTCTAAGGACTGCTTCCTGGTCTAAATAGAGGTTTCGCATGAGCACAATCAAGTGTTCTGGGATTCCCATTTTCCTCAAGATTAGCCACAATTTGTTGTGATCCACACAGTCAAATGCTTTTGCATATAATTCTGATGTTTTCATTATGTGCTGTCGAGTTGCTTGTGACTCATAGCGACCCTATGTACAGTAGCCCGTGTGTTGCCAGCAAGTTGGTGACTCATAGTTGACCCTCCTTTTGCTTTCTGAAGCTGTAAGTTACATGGAAGGAGATTGTCCTTTCGGAGTCAGCAGTGTGTGTGTTTCAACCACCATTGAGGCGAGGCCTTTGGTTTAGCTGTGCAGTTTCCTGCAAATTACACTGTCAGACAAGCTGAAATCTCTGGCTTCTTTAACTGCTCTTTTTTTTTTGTCCCTCCGTTCCAGCTGCCATGGCCTCTGTACAGTTCCTCTGCAATGGCAGACCCACCTCATCTCCTCTGGCTTTGCTTAGTGAAGCCCTTCCCTTAATAACTTGCTTATGCTCTAGCCCTCTGTATTTCACTTACCCTTCTGCTTTTTTCTTTTCAGCCTATAACAGTCATCCTTCTAATCTTCTATATGCAATTTATTTACATTAGTCATTACTTACCTTAAATTACAAAATTATACATTCCATGTAAGTGTTAAATTTTGGGAATATTGTTACCCAATGTATCCAAAGGTCCCAGAACACCTCCTGGTACATACTAAGTGTTTGGTAAATATGGTGAAAATATTAATGGGGATTGGAGTATTTTTAAGTCTTAAGAAGTTGAACTGTTTCTTAAGCCTGTCATCCACTGTCTTTTCTGGGGTGATTAAAAAAGCAATAATCATCTTTTTTACCCCGTGTCCTTTTCCCGTCTGTCTCCTGTTCTGTCTCTCTGCATCTCTGCCCTAGCCCTCATAAAATTCCCAGCTTGTCATTGAGTTGGAGCTGACTCATAGCTGACCCTACAGCATGGTTTTGGAGGCTGTAAATCGCACAGGAGATTACCCATCTGTGTCCTGAAGATCTTCTGGTGGATTTGAACTTCCAGAGAAACACTGCTTTTGAGTTCACCACACAACTTCCTACAGACTGTCCTACCAGAGCCTATATTGCTTATGCGGCTATTCTTTTTCTAAGACCACTTTAATTAAAGCTGTGACTCTTACCACATCAGGTGGCAGTGTGACCTTCAACTGCCAAATCAGTTTTTCTTTCCTGTTTTATGGAATAACTCTTTGACATTATCTGCGCTCTGTCCTTGTCCCTTCTCATCCCTTAGCTAGTGCTGTTTTCAGACTAGCCAATTGGCATTGACTTCTGCCTATGCAGTGATAAATATGTACCTCCTTCTTACCTCTCTTTGTGGATTTGTATACCTAGTGGTTCCTAGGACCCTTGGTGGTCCTCAAAGAACATGATCCTCAAACCAGCAGCATAGGCATCATCTGGGAAATTGTTAAAACTGTAGACTCTAAAGCTCCTTATCAGACACACTTGTGTTAACATTACAGCCTAACATTTCAGCTGGAATTTGAGAAGTACTGTCTTAGAGCATACACTGTGTAGAAAAGTATATTGTCTGGCAGTAGACTGCCTAACAGTAGTCCTGCCAACTATATGGGGAGCTCTGGTAGCTTCATGGCAAGTAGTTGCAATACCAACCTAAAGCGAGGCAGTTCGAATCCATCAGCTGCTCTGTGGAAGAAAGGTGGGAAGTCTCCTCATGTAAATCATTGCTTATGAAAACCTGCTGGGGGGTCAGCTCAGTTTGTTAGGAGACTCAATGGTACATAATAACAACTAGCTACATGAAGAGCTTGAATTGCTTGTCCAGTGGTCTGTGTTGACTTCTTGTTATTATGTACTGTTAAGTTGGAACTGACTCATAGCTGACTCTTTTGTGAGTTTTCATGGTTAATAAATTGTGTGGGAGATTGCTCAGCTTTCTTTTGAAGAGCAATTGGTGGATTTGAACTGCCTGCCTTGAAGTTGCCAGTGCAGCTCCTTACCACTAGGCCATAGAGCTGCCTGTGCTGACTTCTTAAACTTAGGACGTAAGCAGCACATCGTGCAGAGCAAGTAATCTGGCCTCTCCTTTCTGTCCTAGAGCCAGTGCTGTAGTTGAACCGTCTCTATTTCTTAGGTGACATATAGCTCTAACTCCTTCCTAGCTTCCCCTTTCAGTGTCTCTCTCCTCCCATTGCTACCAAACTGTCTTCCCATTACTACATCTTTTTAAAACACCCTATTTAATTATATCTTTTCTGTTGAAAATTATTTCATATTCCCATAGTACTTATAGGAACAAGTCTGAGTTTGTGGATGGCATTCAAGGATCTTTTTTTTTAATTTTCTACTAGTTTGTTTACAAAATTAGAATACATCGTTTTTAAGAACAAATTCTTTCAGTTTCCCTTACTCCCTACCTATCCCCCCTCGCCCTGCACATTCTCATCCCTCTGCTTTCAACCTCTCCCATCCCTCTTGGATCCTTATACTCATTCTACAATAATGGCTTTATACAATATTTATCCTTGTGGGGCTGAGTTATTTCACTCAGCATAATGCTTTCTAGTCCCTTCCAAGTTAGGTAATAAATTACAAAATCATTCATTGCTCCTGTGTGCTGCATAGTATTCCATTGTGTGAATGTACCATAATTTCTCATTCGGTTCATTTGGGCTGTTTCCATGTTCTTACCATGGTGAATAGTGCTGCTATGAACATTGGTGTACAAATCTGCATTTGTGCTTCAGTTCTCATATTCTTAGGGTATATTCCAAGCAGTGGACCATATGGAATTTCTGGGTTCAGTTTTTCAGGAAGCACCAAATTGCATTCCAGAATGGTGGTTCCATTTTACAATCCCAGCAACAATGGGTAAGAGTTCCTTTCTCGTCAGATCCTCTCCAACATTTATTACTTGCTGCCCTTTTAAACTTTGCCACTGTTACTGGAGTGAGATGGTACCTCTTTGTGGTTTTGATTTGAATTTCTCTTATTGCTAGTCATTTGGAGCATTTTTTGATGTGTTTGTCATTTGAATATCTTCCTCTGTGAAAATTCTTTCCACAAATAGAACTAGCTACTGTGGTCAACTGATATTTGACAAGGAAATTAAAGCTAGCAAGTGGGGAAATGATAACCTCTTCACCAGATGGTTCTGGCAAAACTGGACTTCCACCTGCAGAAAGCTGAAACAGGATCCACATATCACACCATATACAAAATCAACTCAAGGTGGATCAAAGACTTGGGAGTAAAGCCCAAAACCATAAAGTTCGTAAGAGACAAACTGGGATCAAGCTTCGAAGCACTAGTCCAAGGTATAAAGGGACTGCCAAATACAGCTAGAAGCACACAATCTAAAGAAGATAAAATTGATGAATGATGTTGTTGATTGCCTTTGAGTCGAGCACAACTCATAGCGACCCTATGAACAAAAGGTTTGAAGGTCCTCTACGACTAGCGACATTTATCAAAGTTCGTAGAGTTCCCAGAGGCATGTTATTTAGGAAGTGGACGCAACTCCTGCTTTCAAAAAATTAATGAATGGGACCTTAGAGATTAAGTCCACGTGTGCATCAAAAACTTTTTCCAACAAGGTGAAAAGAAAACCTACAGATAAAACAAACGTTTGGTAATACCATCTCAGACAAGAGTCTTTTTTTCCAGCCAAAAGGACTAGAAGTGATTGCTTTCAGACAAGAGTCTTTTAACAAAAGTTTACAGAATACTCCTGGGCCTCCACAAGAAAAAGACTGGTAACCCAATTACAAAATGGGCAAAAGACATCAAGGATCTTTTCTATCTGATCGCTTTGACTTCTTCCTTTTCTTGCCAGTCCACCCTAAGCTCCAGTTAGACTAAAAGTTGCTATTCTTGAGTGCAGTGGGGTTTTCTTCAGTCTTGGCATATTTGTGCTTGGTGCTCCTGCTCCTAAGAATGCACTTGCTTCCTTGCTTTGTCTCCTTCCATGACCATTCAGTCAAAGCCTCCAGAGAAACCTTACCCACCAGTCAGAATGGGTTGCTTCTGCCACTGAGTCCTCATTCTACATTGTACACACTTAGTGTAATAACACTGCTAATTTTGCTATTTGTCTTCTCTGTTTGTAAATTTTCTTGACACCTAAGATTGTGCTATGTTTATGGTTTTATTTCTACACTCTAGCTAAGTGCCTACCATATTGTTCTTGTTGTTGTTGTTGTTATGTGCCGTCGAGTCGTTTGCAACTCATAGTGACTCTATGCACAACAGCCCTAAACCCTGCTCTGTCCTGCGCCAACCGAACTGCCTCTGACACACCCATCCCTATTACCCCAGTCACTGAATCAATCCATCTCATAGAGGGTCTTCCCCTCCTGCACTGTCCCTCCACCCTCCCAAGCGTGATGTCCCTCTCCAAGGACCCGTCCCTCCTTGCAACGTGTCCACAGTATGTCAGACGAAGCCCCAGAATCCTTGCCTCCAAGGAGTAACTTGGTTTAATCCTCTCCAAGATGAATCTATTTGTTTTCCTGGCAGTCCATGGTATATTCAGTACTCTTCTCTAGCACCACAGCTCAAAGGCATCAACTCTCCTTCTTTCCTCTCTAGTCCTTGTCCAACTCTCTGATGCATAACAAGCGATTGCAAAGACCATGGCCTGTATCAGGCGCACCTTAGTCTCCAGAGAGACACCGTTGCTCTTGAGTACTTTAGAGAGGTCCCTAACAGCAGACTTTCCCATCGCGATACGCTTTTTGATTTTCTGACTGCTGGTGCCAAGAGTGTTGACTGTGGAGCCGAGCAAACTGAAGCTGTGAACAATCTCAGTCTCTTCGCCATCCGTCCTGACGCTGCCAATTGGTCCAGTGGTGAGAATCTTTGTCTTCTTGACATTGAGCCTCAGTCCATACCGAAGGCTGCAGTCCTTGACCCTTCGCATCAAGTGCATGAGGTCCTCCTCAGTTTCAGCAAGCAGGGTTGTGTCATCTGCGTAACGCAGATTGTTAATAGATCTTCCACCAATCCTTATGCCACAATTCTCCTCATAGAGCCCAGCCTCTCGGATAATCTGCTCTGCATACATGTTGAAAAGGTATGGAGACAGGATGCATCCCTGGCGTACACCCTTCCCAATTTTGAACCATGCAGTGTTACTCTGCTCTGTTCTGACTACTGCCTCTTGGTCCAAGTATAGGTTTCGCATTAGCACAATTAAATGTTCTGGGATTCCCATTCTTCTCAGAGTCAGCCACAGTTTGTTATGATCCACACAGTCAATGCCTTTGCATAATCAATGAAACATAGATAGACATTCTTCTGATAGTCTCTGCTTTCAGCCAAAATCCATTTAACATCAGCAACAATATCCCTAGTACCACGACCCCTTCTAAACCCAGCCTGGACTTCCGGCAGTTCTCTGCTGATGTGCTGTTCTAATCTTTTTTGTATAATCTTCAGTAGAATCTTGCTTGCATGTGAAATCAATGACACTGTTCTGTAGTTTCCACACTCAGTTGGGTCACCTTTCTTTGGAATGGGAACAAATATAGATCTCTTCCAGTCAGTTGGCCAAGTAATTGTTCTCCAGATTTCTTGGCACAAGTTGGTGAGCACATCCAGGGCAACATCTGTTATCTGAAATACTTAAATTGGTATACCATCTATTCCGGGGGCCTTATTTTTTGCTATTTTCTTCAAAGCAGTTTGAACTTCTTCCTTCATCACCATAGGCTCTTGCTCATATGTTATTTCATTAAATTCTTCTGTATCTGCCAGTTCCTTTCTGTATTACTATATAACTATATATACCATATTGTTAGGTGGAGGAAAAAGCAAACCATATTGTAGACACTTAAGTAAATACTTGTTTAAAGAATGAGTTTTTAACCTCCTTTAAAAAGCAAAACAGAACTCATTGTTGTCTGTTCATCTGGCTCATAGTAACCCTAATAGACATAATTAAACCACTTCTTAGGATTCCCAAGGCTGTGAAGTTTTACAAAAGCAGGTGCCTCATCTTCTCTCCTGTGCAGTGATTTGTGGATCATAGTCTTTTCAATTAGTAGCTGGATGCTTAATTATTGTACCACTTGTTGTTGCTAGGTGCCATCATGTTGAGTATGACTCATAACAACCCTTTGAAGAATAGATATGAGCCCTGTCCTATTCTGTACCATCTTCATAATTTGTGATATACTCAAGTTCATTAAAGTCACTGTGTCAACCCTTCTGGTGGGGGGGTCTTGCTCTCTTTCACTGATCATGATGTCTCTCTCGAAAGAATAGCCTTTCCTAATTACATACCCAAAGTATGTGAGATGAAGCTTTGTCATCTTTGCTACAAGAAGCACTCTGGCTGTATTTCTCTAAGACGTGCCTATTTGTGCACCACTGGTGCTCCTTTTTTAAACTGTTGAGAACAGAAAATTACAAAGCTGTGCCTGGTGTATAGTTATTAAGAATGCCTTCAGAAATTTTACAGAATGACTTTTTTTTTTTTGCCACAAAAGTTGTGGCAGTGATCTAGGTAACACATAGTTACTTCTGGGGAAACATAGCATCAGTTCTTATTACCAAGACATAATATTAATGTCCCATGTGTCTTACCAGTACTTGCCTGACATCATCAGAGCTAAACTAGACATAAATGGGAGAATGACATTCCTTTGCTAAACACAGTAAATTGCTAGTTTCCTCATGAAATGAAAAATAATAAATATTGCTGTGTAGGTAATTTTATGAAAGTACATTTCATAATTTCAATGAGAGCATCTTCATTAATTTGTTGAGTACTCTCTGTTTTGAAAACTCAAAAAAAGGGAGCTTTGGTCGCCTTGTGGGCAAGAAGTTTCACGCTTCTGGAGGAGAAAGACAGGCAGGTCTCCTCCCTGTGATTTACAGCCTTCACAACCACTGGGAAGTCCACTGGAGAGTCTGCTATGCATTATATCTGATGCTGGCACCGTGTTGTTTTTGCTGTTTTCAGTGTTTGGGAACACAGAGATAATGGAACTGACAAGATTTTGAACTTGTGATGCATATAGGAACTGGAGGTGTCAGAGTAAACATGGTACAAACCCATCAAGTAAATGAACACAATTTCAGATAGTGCTGAGTGGGCTAAAGTGTGTCCATGGAGTGATGGTAAGGAAGTAGTTTTGAGAAGCTGAGCAGGAAGACCTTAGAGATGATGTTCAGCCCTTTCTCCCCAGGAGCACAGCTTGGGAGCAGCAAGTCTAGGACAATGATTACGTGTCTCAGAAAAGATGGCAAGTTTTTCTGTAAATGTCTGTTTACCACTCTCAAGTGCTCTAGAAAAAGCGTATTGAGAGGGATTGTTAGTTCTGAATGGGCTGTGCTTTGAAGGTAATCAGTTCTCCAAACTTCCAAGTTGAATTCTATTTCTGTGTGGATTTTCCCAGAATCCATCCTTATCTAGAGTGAGGATGAAGCTCTTTGATATGAGACTAATTAATCAAAGGGCCAAGGGCTGATATTTTATTGGGGATTTTCTTTTTTCCTTTGGAAGTTTAGAATACCCTGTTGAATTTCTTCACTACTTTTTCTTCTGTTACACTTGGTACTGATCCCTGTTATCAAGGGGAGTTATAATTATCCCTACATTGTAGAAGTTTTTTTTTGGTATCCTTAACAAATGTTTTGCTGTTACTCATAAGTCTTGAAACTATTTCTCAACAAAAGAAATGTTACAGCCTCATCATAACTTTTAAAATGTATTATTAGAAATTAACAGATGCTTAAAAATACTGAATGGTACACACTATACATACTGAAGAGTGTGTGTGTTTCTTAAACATTGCAAAGTATATTGTTTCTTACACTTTCTGGTATGTTCTGTATTTCTAGGTGGACTACAGTGGAGGCTTTGAGCCTTTCAATGTACTTCGCTTTAGCCAGAAATTTATGGATCGAGTAGCTAATCCAAAAGATGTTATCCATTTTTTCAGGCATAGAGAGCAAAAGGAAAAAACAGGTAAGCAATTTTCATTTTCCAGCTAAAAAAATACTCTTAAATGTTCAAAGAAACCTATCTTTAGTAAAAGAGTACAAAAATGAATAATGTAAGGGATTTTAATAGTTTCTAATAATCGTAGACAAACAAGTAGTTGAAATAATTAAATCTCTCATCTTTGAAAAATAAACTAGCAGTTATTTTTAAATATGACAACATCAGTAGGGAACTCAAAGTCTTTGCTAATCATAGTGATGTTGAACATACAGATCTTGGAGATTTATTACTCAAAATAAGTTATCACTATTTGTTGTATATTTTAAATACTTAGAGAATTTTCAGTCGACTTCTGCATAATTAAATATTTGTATTTTTAAAGAATACAGTTGTTCAGGAATCTGCTGTAAGTAATGCCCCATATTTTTTTTTAACTGATATTAAAGTTTACAGAAAACTTGGATTTCCATTCATTCATTGTTGCATAGTTTCCTCCCTCACCCCCACCCCCCGCCCTTACTTTGCTATACACCTTGTATTCTGAATTATTGTCATGCAAATAATATATAATATAATTCTTTTTAGATAATTCTTTCCCTCATCTATTTCAATACAGTGTTCATTATTTATCCCCCTTTTAAGTTTTCCCCAACCCCCATGTCAGTCCTATTTTTTAACTATGACATTATGTAGTATTTGCCCTTTTGTGATTGAGATATTTCACTCAGCATAATGTCCTCCAGGTTCACCCATTTGGTATAGTATTTAATGAGGTCGTTGTTTTTCAGTGCTGCGTAGTATTCTATTGTGTGAATATACCACAGTTTCTCTATCCATTTATTTGTTAATGGGTACTTGGGTTGTTTCCATCTCTTTGCTATTGTGAATAACACAACAATGAACTAGGGTGTGCTTATATCTATTTGGGTAGCAGTTCTTATTTCTTTAGGGTATATTCCCAGTAGTGCAATTGCTGGGTCAAATGGTATTTCTATTTCCAACTTTTTGAGAAAGCACCATACTGCCTTCCATAGTTAGTGGTTGCACTATTTTACACTCCCACCAACAGTGAATAAGGGTTCCAGTTTCTCCACAACCTACTTCACTGGCACTTGTTTGCTGCCATGTTGAATTTTTCTATTAATATCTCATGGTTGTTTTGATTTTCAGCTCTCTTAGAACTAGGGATTTTGAACATTTCTTCATGTATTTGTTGGCCATCTGAAGGTCTTCTTTGGTGAAGTTTCTGTTCATATCCTGTGCCCTTTTTGCGATTGAGTTGTTTACTTTTATCTTGTTGAGATGCTTGAGTATTCTATACATTCTAGATATAAGTTCTTATGAGACATGTCATTACCAAATATTTTTTTTTCCCCAATGTGTGGCTTTCCTTTTTTACCCTGTTGGAAAAGTCGCATAGTGATTTGATTCTGTCCCATTGATCTATTTTATTCTCTCCTGGTTGTATTTTATTCTCTTCTGGTTGTCTCCTGGAGACTTTTCATGTTGTGGTTTAAGCCTTCTAGAGTTTTTCCAATCTTTCCTCTGATGAAGTTTATAGTCCTTGATTTTAGTCCTAGGTCCCTGATCCATTTTGAGTTGGTTTTTCTGTATGGTGTGAGGTGTGGATCTTGCTTGAGTTTTCTACAGATAGTTTTCCAGTTTTACCAACATCGTTTGTTAAAGGGGTTTTCATTTCCCCACTTAACTAATTTTGTGTCCTTGTCAGCTGATTTCTGTGTTTTCAATTCTGTTCCATTGATCTGTGTGTCTGTCACTGTATCAGTACCACCCTGTCTTAACCACCATGACTCTGTAGCAAGATTTAAGATCAAGGAGTGAGATACCGCCTACCTTGTTTCTCTTTTTCAAGAGTGTTTTGCTTATTTGGGGTCTCTTTTCATTCCAGATGAAATTGAAAATTCCCTTTTCCATCTTGTTGAAGAATGGAATTGATACTGTATTGAGATTGCATTGAACTTATAGATTGCCTTTGGTAGAATTTTCATTTTCACAATATTGAGTCTTCCTATCCAAGGACATGGTATACTCTTCCATTTCTCCAGGTCTCTTCTTGTTTCTTGTAGTAACGTTTTGTCATTTTCTCTGAATAGGTCTTTTGCATTTCTAGTTAGATTTACTCCCAGTCTTATAGTTAGCTAATTGTGATAGGTATTGTTTTTCTTAGCTCCATTTCTGTATTCTCGTTCTAGAGAAATCCAACTGATTTTTGTATGTTGATCTTGTATCTTGCCTCTTTGCTGAATTGATTGACTATGTCCAGTAGTTTTCTTGCTGAGTCTTTAGGGTTTTCTAAGTATACTATCATTTTATCTGCATATAGAGATAATCTTACCTCCTCTTTGCCGATTTAGATACCTCTTATTTCCTTCTCTTGTCTTACTGCTATCTTAGACTTCAAATACACTATTGAGTAGGAGAGGTGATAATGGGCATCCTTGCCTAATTCCTGTTTTCAAAGGGAATGCCTTTATCTCTCTCCATTGAGAACAATGTTGACTCTTGGTTTTGCGTATATACTTTTTACTATATTGAGGAAATTCCCTTCTATTCCTATTTTCTTGAGTGTTTTAATCTGGAAAGCCTATTTGATTTTGTCAGAAGCCTTTTCTGCATCAATTGATAGGATCATGTGGTTCTTGTTTTTGCTTTGTTAATTTGATGAATTACATTGATTGTTTTTGTTATGTTGAACCATCCTTGCATACTTGTTATGAATCCTACTTGGTCATGGTGAGGTGTGTGTTTTTTTGTTTTTTTTATGTAGTGTTGGATTCTTTTGGTTGGGATTTTATTCAGGATTTTTGCATCTATGTTCATGATCGATATTGGCCTTTGGTTTTCTATTTTGGTGGTGTTTTTACCCTGCTTTGGTGTCAAGGATATGTTTGCTTCATAGAATGCGTCTGGGAGAATTCCATCTTTTTGTGTTTTCCGAAATACATTATGTAGAATTGGTGACAGGTCTTGAATGTTTGATAAAATTCACATGTAAAACCATCTGGTCCAGGGCTTATTTTTGTTGGAAGTTGTTTTATTACCTTTTCATTTTCTTGTTTTGTAATGGGTCTGCTCAGGTATTCAATTTCAGTCTGTGTTAGTTTAGATAAGTTGTGAATTTCTAAGTTATTTGTCCATTTCTTCTAAGTTTTCATATTTGTTTAAGTATAGTTTTTAATAGCATTCCATTGTTAATTTTATTTTAGTTGGTTCTGTTGTGACATTGCCCCTTTCATCCCAATTTGGATT
The DNA here is from genome assembly GCF_000299155.1 of Elephantulus edwardii. Lineage (NCBI taxonomy): Eukaryota > Metazoa > Chordata > Mammalia > Macroscelidea > Macroscelididae > Elephantulus > Elephantulus edwardii. The sequence continues at coordinate 759,861 of NW_006400147.1, forward strand.
ATTTGTATCTTTTCCTTCGTTAGTTTTGCTGGTGGTTTGTCTATTTTATTGACCTTTTTGAAGAACCAACTTCTGATTTCGTTGATGGTTTCAGTTGTTTTTGTTTCCTATTTCATTTAATTCAGCCCTAATTTTATAATTTCAGTTTTCTTAGAGGGTGCCAGGTGTTCTTTCTGTTCTGTTTGTTGGTAGAGGGTGTCAGGTGTTCTTTCTGTTCTATTTGTTGGTAATGTGCAAGCAAGGTTTTTTTCAGATTGCAGATGTGTTTCTCCTTTATCCTCTTGTTATTAATTTCTAATTTTGTAGCATTGTGGTCTGAGAAGATGCTTTATATTATTTGTATGTTTTTTGTATTTATTAATGCTTGCTTTGTGACCTAAAATGTGATCTGTTCTGGAAGACATTTCGTGCACATTGGAGAAGAAGATATACTGCACTTTTGTTTGGGAGCATTAGCCTCTTTATGTCTATGATATTGAATTGGTTTATTGTTTGATTTAATTCTTCAAGATCTTTGTTGAGTTTCTTTCTGGTAATTCTGTCTTTTCTTGAGAGTGATGTCTAGAAGTCTCCTAGTACGATAGTGGTGGTATCTATTTTTTCAGTTTTGTTAATGTTTGCTTTGTATATTTTGCAGCTCTATCATTTGGTGTATAGATATTTATTATTGTTATGGCCTCTTGTTCAATTGACCCTTTAAAGCATTTTGTAGTGACCTTCCTTTTCCTTTGTGATGGCTTTTGTATTGAAGTCTGTTTTATCAGATATTAATATCACTGCTCCTACTTTTTTCTGGTTGCTATTTGTTTGGTATATTTTTCTTCCCACCCTTTTATTTTTAGTCTTTCTTTATCTTCACTTTTCGGGTGATGTGTTTCTTGTAGACAGCATATTGATGGGGTTTGGTTTTTTATCCAACCCACTATTCTTTTTCTCTTCAGTTGTGCTTTAAAGCCACTCATATTCAGTATAATTATTGAGGTTTATTGCTATCATTTTGTTGAGTTCTTTTTGGTGTTGTTGCTAATTACGTTGGTCCATCATGCTTTCTGTGGCACATCTGGTAGAAGGACATCTCTCAGTGATTCCTGCAATGCTGGTCTTATTCTTACAAACTTCCTTAGGTTCTGCTTTTCTGAGAATATCTTGATTTCTCCTTCATATTTGATGGACAGTTTTGCTGGGTACAATATTGTTGGTTGACAGTTGTATTCTTTGAGTGTTTGATAGATGTCATTCCACTGTATTCTTGCTCTCATGGTTTCTGCTGAGAAATTGGTACTTAATCTTACTTGCTCTCCTTTATAGGTTGCTCTTTGTTTCTCCTTTGCTGAATTCTCTCCTTATCATTGGTTCTGGCATATTTGACTATGATATGCCTTGGTGTGTTTCTTTTGGGAACTGTTCTATATGGCATTATCTCAGCCTCTGGAATATATATTCTCTCATTCTTCATTATGCCTGGAATGTTTTCCTCTAGTAATTCTTCCACATCTTCCTCTGTGCCTTTACCTGTTTCTTCCTGTTCTGAGATTCCAGTTATGCACACGTTATTCCTTGTGATGGTATCCCACATTACTCTTAGGCTTTCTTCTTTTTTCTTCATTTTTGATTCTGCTTTTTGTTGTAGCAGAACAGGTGACAGTTCTGTCTTCTATTTAGCTGGTTCTGTGTTCCATCTCTTCAACTATGTTTATATGTCACTCTAACATGTTGACAGCATCTGAAACATTGAACTTCATATTCTAGATGTGGTTTCTTATTTTTCCAGAGCCTTTAATGCCTCATTTGATTTATCTGTATTGTCTTGGATTGATTTTTAAGTTCCTCTTGGTTTTTGCTTGCAGAGTTCTGTAATTCTTCAAGATTGTCTTTTGCCCATAGAAGATACTAATTTTGTGTCAGAAAGTCCCATCAGACTTTCTGGCTTCAGGAATCCATTGATACTATGTCACTTTTTGGGGTGACATTTTGTTTTGGGTTTGTGTAGGGTGTGGGGTAGTGTGCTTCTTCCATGACATTGCTATGGTAGAGTTTTTCATGACTGAGGCCTAGTAGACTCTTGGTCAGAAAACCTTGGCTCAGGAAGTTACTGCTCCAGAGGAGGGCATGGCAGCTACCCTGCTTGAGTTTGTCTCTAAACTTCTAACTCAAGGAAAGACTTGCTTCAGTTGAGGAGAGATATAGCCATAGTTAGTGAGTTAGCAGCCTTGTCTGTTAGGCAACTGCTACAGCTAGGCTAGGTGTGTCCAAGGTGCCTAGGGCTAAAGGCAGCTCAAGCTCTGGGAGGGGAGAAGAAATGGGATCATCTGTTAAATTGCTGTCCCTGGAGTAGTTCAGAGAGGCAGCAGCAGGTCATCCTCCAGGCCACAGGGTGCCCAGGCAGCAGGGCCAGCTCTTCCATTGGGCAGGGTTGGTTTTCCAGGTGGCTGGTGGGAGCATCCTGGTGGCGGGGCTGCAGGGGCAGGTCCTCCAGGTGGTGGTGCTGGGGCATTCAGGCAGCCGGCGGTAGCATCCAGACAGAGGGACCAGGTCCTCCAAGCAGCGAGTTTGGGGATCCAGGTTTGTGGGTAAGGGGCCTCCAGGTGGACAGGGCCAGGGTCTCCAGGCAGCAGGGCCTCAGTCTAGTGTTCCAGTCAGGACAGCTGTCCAGGCCACACTAAGAACTTTTTTTAAAACAAACAGCCAGGAAATCAAGAGACGAATTGCATTGGGAGAGTCAGCTGTGAGGGACCTCTCAAGAGTACTGAAGAGCAATAATGTCAGGCTGGAGACTAAGGTACGCCCGATCAAGGCTATAGTCTTCGCAGTTACGTGCTATGCATCAGAGAGTTGGACAGTGAATAGGGATGATAGGAAGAGAATTGATGCCTTTGAGCTATGGTGCTGGAGAAGAGTGTTGAATATACCATGGACTGGTAGGAGAACAAACAGGTTTGCCCTGGAGAAGGTGAAGCTGGAATGCTCCTTGGAGTCAAGGATTCTGAAGCTTGGTCTGACGTACTTTGGACATGTTGCAAGGAGGGGCTGGTTCTTGGAGAGAGACATCATGTTTGACAGAGTGGAGGGGCGGCACAGGAGAGGAAGACCTTTGATGAGGTAGATCGATTCTGGGACTGGAGCTGTAGGAATGAGTGCATTTGAGATGGCTAGGTTGGCTCTGGGTAGAATGGCATTTAGAGCTCTTGTACATAGGGTCGCTATGAGTCGCAAGTGACTCGATGGCACATAACAACAGTACCAACACCTAGTTAATTGACTGGAACAGATCCATGACTGCTGACAACACGCGGTGGCTGCTGCTGATGCCTGGTGGCTGATCAGTTTCCCATATTTTGACATTCCTTATGATCTCAGTAATTACTGTTTTCTTAAATTTCAAAATCCATGTTGTTGTTGTTGTTGTTGTGTCATTGAGTCGGAACTGACTCATAGCTAACTCTCCGTTGAGTTTTCAGAAGTTATTCATTGCATTGGAGAAGACAGCCCATTGTCCATCTTTGTCCTGTGGAGAGTTGGTAGATTTGAACTGCATACCATTGTGTTGGCAATTTCTTAACCACTAACCTACCAGAGCTCCCTTTCATAAGCAGTTGCTGTTGTTAAGTACCATCAAGTTGAGTACAACTCATAGCGACCCTATGAACAACAGATCTGAATGAACCCTGTCCTGCCCTGTGCCATCCTCAGAATCTCAGCCTGCCATTGCTTCTGTCACTGTGGCAATCCCCCTGGAATGTCAGCTGAGTCAGTTCTGACTTGTCAATACATAACAACATCTTACCTTGAAATTTAAAAAAAGAAAAAAAAATGCTTATCATTACCACTTTTCAAGAGGCACAAGGAACTGTCTATCCATTTCTATCCATTGTTGTTGTTGGTAGGTGGTGACTCCATCTCAGTTAGCTACCCTGTGAAGTACAGGACTAAGCCCTGCCCTGCCCTGATGATACTCATTGTCTCTGACACACTTGAGCCCATTGCTGCAGTCACTGTGTCAGTCCATCTCAGTGGGAGTCATCTTAACTTTTTCCAAGCATAATGTCCCTCTTAAGGAATAGCCCCTCCTAACAGCATGCCCAGAGTATGTGAAGTGATGCTTCAGCAGTCTTGCCTCTAAGGAGCACTCTTCACTGCACTTTGTCTTTTTGTTCTTATAGTAGTCCCTGGGGTATTCGGTACCCTTCTCCAATACCCCAGCTATTGTAGCTATTGTCATTAAAATAGTCATAACTCATAATGAGCAATCTGTCAGAGTAAAATGACCCTATCTGGTTTTCTTAATTGTAATGTTTATAGGAGCAGATCACCAGGTCTTTTGTTCTGTGCAGCCACGCCCCAGGGTAGATTTGAACTACTAAGCTATTGATTAGCAGGCCAGTACCTAATCTTTATCCCTCCAGGTCTCCTTTCTTACCCTTTAGAACTTTGCAGAAATATTTTCCTGTGCCTCATTATTGTTTCCCTTTTTGCTAGGTGAATCTTATTTATTTCTAAACCTCATTTCAAGTAATATCTTTTCTGCACATTTTTTAGAACCTTTTAAAACAATTGCTTCTTTTTCTGTGCTATCAGGTTTTCTATTTTTACTTGTGCTTTATTACTTATCACTTAGTGTTGTAACCGTCTCTTCTTAAGGTCAGAGATCCTATCTGTTTTTATCAATTTTAGCCTACTGGTAAGGAGTTGTGTTGTCAACCTAGTGCAGTTTGAATCTACCAACTTGTCCACAGGACAAAGATGGGAATCTCCTCCTGTGTAGTTTACTGCCTCTGAAAACCCACTGGAAGGTCATCTGGGAGTCAGTTCTGACTTGCCAGTAGGAACATAGCAACAACCAAAAACCAAACCCAGCCTGTTGACATTGAATCAGTACAGGCTGTAATCTGTACAAGAGGACACTGCCCATTTTTCTCCTGTGGAGTGGCTGCTGTATTTGAACTCCTAGTCTTTAGATTCACAGCCTAACACATCTTGTTCTAGCTACCAGTCCAGCAACTGCCAAACACTTTATTGTTTAATTGACCGAGGCTGTGAGCAAGTCTGATACTGTCTGCTGTGCTTCTGGATTGCTTGCCCAATACTCTTTCTATTTTAGAAAACAGGAAAATATAAATTTGGAATAAGAGTTTTATATTAGGATGTTGGTAAATACTGTTAATTTGATACATTTAAAAACTTTTTTTTATTGTATTATATTACGTGTACCATCAAATCAGATCTGACTGGTACAGGAGGAGATTGCCCCCTCCTTCTCCAGCAGAGCATCTGGTGGATTTGAACCGCTTACCTCTGGGTGACCCAACTGAGTGTGGAAACTACAGAATAATATCATTGATTTCACATGTAACCAAGATTCTACTGAAGATTATCCAAAAACGACTGGAACAGTACATCAACAGAGAACTGCCAGAAGTCCAGGCTGGATTTAGAAGGGGTCGTGGTACTAGGGATATTGTGGCTGATGTTAGATGGATCTTAGCTGAAAGCAGAGAATACCAGAAGAATGCCTATCTGTGTTTCATTGATTATGCAAAGGCATTGACTGTGTGGATCATAACAAGCTGTGGCTGACTCTGAGAAGAATGGGAATCCCAGAACATTTAAGCGTACTAATGCAAAACCTATACTTGGACCAAGAGGCAGTTGTGAGAACAGAGCAGGGTAACACTGCATGGTTCAAAACTGGGAAGGGTGTATGCCAGGGATGTGTCCTGTCTCCATACGTTTTCAACCTGTATGCAGAGCAGATTATCCAAGAGGCTGGGCTCTATGAGGAGAAACATGGCATTAGGATTGGTGGAAGATCTGTCAACCATCTGCATTATGCAGTTGACACAACCCTGCTTGCTGAAACTGAGGAGGATCTCATGCACTTACTGCAGAGGGTCAAGGACTGCAGCCTTTGGTATGGACTGAGGCACAATGTCAAGAAGACAAAGATTCTCACCACTGGACCAATCGGTAGCATCAGGATGGATGGTGAAGAGATTGAGATTGTTCACAGCTTCAGTTTGCTCGGCTCCACGGTCAACACTCCTGGCACCAGCAGCCAGGAAATCAAAAAACTTATTGCGATGGGAAAGTCTGCTGTTAGGGACCTCTCTAAAGTACTCAAGAGCAACGGTGTCTCTCTGGAGACTAAGGTGCGCCTGATACAGGCCATGGTCTTTGCAATCACTTGTTATGCATCAGAGAGTTGGACAATGACTAGGGAGGATAGAAGGAGAATGGACGCCTTAGAGCTGTGGTGCTGGAGAAGAGTATCGAATGTTCCCTGGACTGCCAAGAAAACAAACAGATTCATCCTGGAGAGGGTTAAACCAGGCTACTCCTTGGAGGCAAGGATTCTGGGGCTCCGTCTGACATACTTTAGACATGTTATAAGGAGAGACAGGTCCTTGGAGAGGGACATCATCCTTGGTAGGGTAGAGGGACAGCGCAGAAGAGAAGACCCTCTATGAGGTGAATTGATTCAGTGACTGGGGTAATCTGGATGGGTGTGTCAGAGGCAATGCGATTGGCACAGGATCGAGCAGGGTTTAGGGCTGTTGTACATAGGGTCACTATGAGTCGCAAACGACACGATGGCACATAACAACAACAAACCACAACAAACAACAACCTCTGGGATTGCAATGCAGCATCTTGCCACTAGGCCACCAGAGCTCCCTTAAAATTAAAAACTTTTGACTTGACTTTATATACTTTAAATTCTCTTTTTGAACTGAAGCATAACTGATTTTCCTAGGGAAATATCATTGGTTTTGATCAATGAAAATAAAAAACTCTACAGATTCTTTTTGTAGTTCCTTCACTTATGAGAAAAATGTGGACAAATTCCTGCCTTTTTTCCAACTGAAATTTCCTTTCTTGTCTTACTCAGTGTAATAGTCCCAATGACTCTTCCAGGCAAGAAAGAAAATACTTGGCTGTATTTTCTATACACAGTTTATGCTTTCTGGTGCAAGTGATTTCATTGACATTTAGCTTAGTTAGCTGTATTAATATTTCAGTATAGTTTTTAAATGTGAGATCTTTGGACTTTTCTTTATGTATATAATAAATGTAGAATTTTACTTCAGCACAAAAACTTAACAGCAATTGAGACTGCCATTTGGAAAGAAACACTCTAAATTTGACTTAATTCTCCCTAACTGGTGGATTCGGACCACATTCAAGCATAAAAATTATCAGTGGTTTTGTAAGTAAAGCAGTATAAAATAAAAATTTTATTAAAAAGAAGAGAAGGGGTGATGTTATGCGTAGATAAATAGTAATTATATAAAATGTCATGTATATGAATGTATTTGACAAAATGTACATGAATGGTTGTAAGCAAAACAATGAAAATTTTAGAAATGAAAAAAGAAATTATCATTAACCAAGATTAATTAAGGTAAATTTTATTACAATTAAGTAAGCATAGGTTTGCTCCATGCTGCACACATTTGTCAAATGGCTGCAATTTCTGTCTTTAAATAACATGATGTAAAGACTCCCTCATTCCTAGAACTGTTCCTGCTATTTACTTTCGTAGACCAGTCACTTATGATATGAGAATCATCTCAAACTCTTGTATACTTTATATGTGATAAGAAAAGGTAAAAGTATCTTGTAAACAGTCTACTCTATTGAACACTGTTCTCTGTGAAGGACTAAAAACTGATTTTGTTATTAACTAAACTCTGGGAAATAGATACAAAAAAGGCCAGTAGTTCTGACCCTGTTCTTTGAACCTCTCTGTTAGTTAGGATCTAGATCTCTATCTAGTGCTCCTGTAACAGAAATACTGCAAAGACAGTGTCTAATCAAACCCTTATGATACGTTGCCTTTCCCCCAGAAGGAAGCTTCTTGTCTCTCTTCAGTATCTGCAGGTCTAGCTTTCTGTGGAGATCTGCTTTCATTGTGTCACCAGTTTTCATGTGGGTCTAAGGACCCAAGTCAGGTCTTGCTTTCTCTGCTAAACTAAGTTCTCTTCCCCTTTCATCAGTCAGGGCTAACTACATTGCATCACATCTTTTGCATTTGTTTTATTGATCACATCTTGAGGGATGGCTGTATTATCACATGACTTCCAAACTGCTGAGAATCATGGAATAGCCAAGATGATATGTATTTTCAGGGCAAACAGTTAAGTCTATGACCAGGAGTTTGGCCAGAAGACGGAAATTACAAAATAATTTGAGGGAGAGGGGTAAAATAAATAGTAACTAAGAATTGAAGTAACAGATTAACTATTAAAAGACAAAGTAAATGCTATTGAAGTCAGGAATAGCAGATAACGGGTATTTTTCCTAGCTTACTCTCTTTTGGGGCTGACATCCACACCTTGTGGCTCTTTGGGTGGAGAAAATACTAAGGACTGTGCCCATAGATCTTCCTGGAAATAGACCCTCTGGGGTACTGGAAGATTCTGTCAGTAGTGGAATATTGCACTTTTGGGAATTCACTGCAAGTCTGACAGGTGGTTCCAGAGCATTTGTCAGAGTTGCCTGTCTTCTGACACAGTGCTCTGAAATTGCCCAAGGAGGATCAAGATGGACTGGAGGAAGCCTCCTTAGATGTTGATACTCATCTGTGATGCATCTGAGAGGGAATGCAAGCAAGAAGCCCTTCACAGCGCAGCTCCCTGTAGAGCTGCTGGGCACCAGGGAAGCAGCCCAAGGGGAGGGGCCTGAATGAAGGCATTCCACCAGAGACTGCCGAGGTAACAGTGTGACGTGTTGTTTTAGTTGAACTGTGTGAAGAAAGTCTTCAGATAAGATAGATAGGAGGATCAGTTACTGTCGAGTTGACTCTGGTGACCCCATGTGTGCCAGAGCGGAACTGTACTTTCAGAGAGGCTGTGAGGGATGGGTCTGCACAGATAAATCCCAGACCTTTCTTCTCAAGTGACTCTGGCAGTCAAAGGTTTGAGACTCCAGGTAGAAAATAGGAATATTTTGTTTGCTTTTTTAGATAATTAAGAACTTGAAGCATTTTTTGCAAAGGATCAAGGAATGCAGGCTGTGGTATGGATTGCATCTCAATGTCAGGAAAACAAAGATTCTTACCACTGGACCGATAGGCAGCATCATCATGGATGGATATTGAAACTGTCAACAGCTTCATCTTGTTTGGATCCACATTTCACGCCCTCGGTACGAGCAGACAGGATGTAACGAGACTTGTTGCACTGTGAAAATCTGCAGTTAGGAACCTCTCCATATTATTGAGGAGTAATGATGTCAGTTTAAGGACTAAGGTGCATCTGAATTCAGGCCATGATCTTTCCAATTACTTGCTATGCATCTGAGAGCTAGACAATAAACAAGGATGACAGAAAAAGAATTGACACTTTTGAGCCGTGGTATTGGAGAAAAGAACTGAACATCCCATGGACAGCTTGGAGAGGGTGCAGTTGTAGTGCTCTTTGGAGGCAAGAATGATGAGGCTTCACCTCACATACTAGGAGGGCCTATTCCTTGGAGGACCTTCAACCAGCTGGATTAAGCAGGTGACTGCTTCAGTGGACTCATTTGTGTCAGGAAGTGTGAGGATTGCACAGGATAGAACAGGATTCAGATTTTTTGTTCATAGGGTCACCATGAGTTGTACTAGACTCAACAGCATCTAACAACAACAATATTATATCAAGACTCAATATGTACTAATTTTGTTAAGTCACATTGGAGTGCAGATTGGTTCCCTTTAACATGCTATTATATTAAAAGGGAGTTCTGTTGACTTAGTGGTAAGAAGCTATACTCCAGTCCAAAAGACATGCAGTAGAAAGACGAGCGATCTCCTCCTGTGCAATTTACTATCTCTGAAAACCTGCTGGAGAGTCAGCTATAGGCATTTCACTCAATAGCAAATCATCACTACCACCACAACATCTCTTTTCTGCTTTGAATTGATAGACCCTACTCATGTAATATTTAATAATAAGTTGTATTGGTCGTGTGGAAAATATTTACTGAGTTTTACAAGTCTTGAGGCAGATACTTGATTTTAAGACCAAAAGATCACACTTACAAATATTACCACAATCTCATCAGAAAAGTCTTTTAGATGTTAGAAGGCTCTAATAATTTTTCAAATTCTCATTTTTGCTTGTGAGCTCGAATTTTGCTTTGGCAGGAAATTGTCATTTTTCTTGATGTGAACGTAGCTACCCAATATGAATTATTACGTGTTTAGTAATTCTTTTAATCTATAAAACTGGTGTCCCTTGAAATGAAAAGCACAGCTTGCTTAGCTCACAGTTTAAATGGCTGCAGAGCACTTTGCCTGAACACGACCACCCCACTTATGAATGCAGCACAAGTGCTCTATGCCTTCTTCCCGTGTGTCTAATAGAATAGTAAAGAGATACAGAAAGACTTGAGGATTGAGATTTATCACTTTTACTGTCATCAAGAACATTCTTCAGTGAAATGTTTGTGGGGGTTTTTTTGGTTTTTTTAAGATAAAAATATGTGATCATGATTCCTAGTATACTTTTGTTATAGGATAACAAAACTCTTGGGATGAATTTTCTCTCATCCCAACATGCCAGCAGTCTTATTCACTGTTGCTTTTGTTTCTGTGCTTTGATGGACTCCTCTTTCCTAGGAGAAGAGATCAACTTTGGGAAACTTATCACAAGACCTTCAGAAGGAACAACTCTGAGGGTGGAAGACCTTGTAAAACAGTATTTTCAAACTGCAGAGAAGGTAATTTCTTAATTACAGCTCATATTTTAACAATGGCCATCTTATGACAAATTTAATTTAAGAAACTGGAGGGATGGGGGAAGGAGGTAATTGTGCAACAGTGAATGAATATGGGAAAAAGGTAAACTGGGAGAAAGGAAGGAGAGGGGATAAAATGTGCAACAATGAATGATGAAAATCTAACTTTTCTATAAACTTTCATTAAAATCACAATAAAAATAAAAATTTTTATGTACAAAAAATGTGTCACAAAAGGAGAAAATCAGACATGTTGGCACAGGGCTGTGAGCATCTCTCCGAAAGGGCCAGGGGGAATGAGAATAGCACAGCCCCTCATAGCCTCAGAGCAGAAAGCAGGTTAAGAGCCTGTAGCCCAGCCCCATGGTGCCTCTAGAGCCATACCAGCAGCAAGAGGTTCATGTATTCATTGCTGACTCAGAAACTGACAGTTGTGATAACGACAGTGGGGTTTATTAGGGAAGGAAGTGGGAGAGTGGGGAAGGCAAAGGATATCACCCAAACAAGTCCAGGTTTTAGTCCAAATTCCAAGGCACAATTCCTTAATTTAGTCCAGGCTCTGGTTTTAGTTCAGCTGTAAAATCCAAATCATCCAACAAGGTTTGCCTCCAAGCAAACATGAATCCAGCAAGTTTTAAATTAGCTTCAAGCATCCAGCAAGAACAGCAAACACCTTTAACTATGGCCTTATCTCAGGGCTTCTCTGCTTAAACCTTAAGTTTGCCACCCCTGTGTGTAAATGTGCTCTTTCTCTTATCCTAGTCCCACACCTATTGGTTATTTGCAAGACCATGTGCCTGCAGATAAGGTGCTGGAGACCAGAGGGGCTAACTGTAATGGTTAAAAACACCAACTTTTAGGCAAACAAAATAATATGTTTAACTGATAATTTAAGTAAAACTAATTCTTAAACTGTTTCTATGAAGTCAATAGGGTAACAAATTACATTCATTTATAGTATTTACCCATTAAGAACAATTAGTGTTTGATTAAGGTTTATTATTTCTTTTCATCAACTTTAGAGAGCTCTGGTAGCGTAGCCTGTAGGGGTTGTGCAGCTAACGCAACGACTGCCCCTCTCTGCCATTTTGAATCCACTTCAGGATGAGAAGGATGAGCAGTCTCCTCCTGTATGATTTACAGCCTCTAAAAACCCACAGGAGAATCAGCTAAGGTCGGCTCCACCTTGACAGCAGTCAGTTGCTGAGTTGTATAAACATGGTTGTTATTGCAGCTCTTCTGTTGATGTTATCTTTTCACTTCCTTTTTAGTTTCTGCTGTAAAAATCTAAATCCAGGATTTAATTTTCTCACGTCTGAGTTTAATGTCTGGATTACTTGATTAATGCAGCCACGTGGTGGTGAAACTACTCACACTTACTATCTTGAATTTGTACTACTCTTAAGTCCTCCCCAAATTTAGTAACTTAAAAGTGAATATTTTATAATGTATATATGTACATCAGAGATCTGATGCAGGTCCTCTGGACTAAAGTCATGGTGTCAGCAGGGCCATACTCCTTCCTGGTGGTTCTAGTAAAAGATCTCTTGTCTTTGGAAGCATGTAGATGCCACCCACATTGCATAGCTCCTGGCCGCCTTCATCCATCCTCACAGCCAACAAAATTGCATCTCTCTTTGCCTGCATTTCGTGGTTACAGCTCCCCCGGTCTCCCTGTTTTGACTCTCTCTCTACTCTGCTAGTCCCAGCTCTCCATGATTAGATTGCCAATCACGATTAAGCTGATCCTGACTGATAGGGACCCTTTGTTGGGTTTCAGAGACTATCCCTCCTTCTCTCTTGGAGTGGCTGGTAGTTTCCAGCTGCTGGACTTTTGGGTAGTGACCCTCTGTGGTATGTACTGCATCACTAGGGCTGCTTGTTTAGTTCATTAGTGGCTTTAGTTCCTTCTGCAGCTTTAATTCTCCTTGGCCATGTAACATACTCATGTTGATGTTTTGTTATGCATCATTGAGTTGAAACTGACTCATAGCTGACCCTTCAACAGATTTTCAGAGGCAATAAACTGCATGGGAGGAGATTGCCCATCTTTCTCCCACAGATCAGCTGATGGATTTGAACTGCCTGACTTTGGGTCAGCAGTGCAGCTCCTTACCATTGGTGTGGACATCTTTAGGGTTGTGTATTCCTTGGGACCATAAAGAAATATCAGTGAAGGTTTTTTTAGTAGTCTGAATGAACACACCAACAAGATCAACTTTAAGGGACCAAGTAGTAACTAAACTTAATTTCTGTTAGTTGCCATTTCTTGTGACTGTCCCAGCCATTTGAGACTCTGCATTTTCACCTGCCATCCTTTTTCCTATTTTACTTTTTCCTTTTCCTGGCCCTCAATATCAGTAGATTCAATTATTCTTCATTTATTTTTTTTGCCCCAGTGCTAGGTAAATTTTTTGCCTTTTCCCCTTCCTTAATATGATTTTCCTCGTTCATGTGTAACTATTTTTAAGGAATAGATACAATTTTCTACAACTAATGATTTTTGTCTCTCTCTTATAGAATGTGCAACTCTCACTTCTAACAGAAAGGGGAATGGGTGAAGCAGTACAAGAATTTGTGGATAAGGAGGAGAAAGATGCTATAGAGGAATTAGTGAAATACCAGTTGGAAAAAACACAGCGATTTCTAAAAGAACGTCATATTGATGCCTTGGAAGACAAAATCGATGAAGAGGTAGGTAATTGATTTCAGGGTGGCTTGGTCTATTTCAGAAGAACCCTTATAGTGCAGTGTCTAACTGAAAGTTTGGTAGTTCAAGTACACCAGCTGCGCTGAAGGAGAAAAAGGAGTAGCCTCTTCCTGCAAAGATTTATAACCTTGGAAACTCAGTGAAAAGTTGCTGAGTTGGACTTAATGACAGTGAAGTTTTAGGGTTAAGATCTGTATCTACAGTCTCTCTCCTTAAGTGTACTACTTATTTTCTTTCTGATAAATTAGATCTGTTTAGTTTCTTAATCTAGAAAACTTGCATAATGAGAATGCATTTAGAAAGTATCTGCAGACATCTGTTACTTTTATTCCACAGAGGAATTTTCTCTTGAAAATCCCTCAAGTGGTTTATAATGAATCTTTTAGGATAATAATTTCTACTCATTTCAGTTTTTAAAGTAGTATTTTTTGATATTTTAATTTAATCTAGAAAATACAGCTTTCTCTAAACATGAAAAGAATAGTAAGAACGAGAAGACAAGCCCTAGCTTTTAGGACATAAAAAATGTAAATGTTTTCATGCCAAATTATTTTAAAAAACCCAAAATTAAAGCCTTTTTTTTTTTTTTTTTAAATTTTTTATTATTTTGTGTGTGTGTACCGTCAAATCAGATCTGACTGGTACAGGAGGATATTGCGCCTCCTTCTCCGGCAGAGCATCTGGTGGATTCGAACCGTGTTCCTCTGGGATTGCAGTGCAGCTTCTTGCCACTAGGCCACCAGAGCTCCCCTATTAAAGCCTTTTGACCTGAGGAAAATATTTTCAACAACTAGAAGACAGGCCCTAGTTTTTATGACATAAAAAATGTAAATGTTTTCATGTCAAACTATAAAAAAAACCCAAAATTAAAGCCTGTTGACCTGAAGAAAATATTTCCAACAAATGAAAGGAATAATATTTTTAATACAGTGTTAAATGATGTACTACTTTTGAGAAATTGTTAACATTTCAGTAGATACTGAGGAAAGAGCAAGAATAGACAGTTCTCAACAGAATAATAAGTGAATAATAACACTCGTGACACAGTCTGTCAGCTTTTGTGTTGCCAACCTAAAGTCATGTTCAACTCTACCAGCATCCATGGAGAGGAGAACGATGGGTATTTCCTGCCTGTGCAGTTTATTGTCTCAGACCCACTGGAGAGTCAGGTAGGAGTCAATTCCAGCCTCAATGACAATGAGTTCAGTTGAGTTGAATGAAAGAAACAAACTTTTTTTTTTGGTCAAATTGGAAATAGGAAATATATAGAAATATTTCACGCACTGCTGGTAAGACCATTTTTTAAATTATTGTAAAGTGGACTCTTAACTCAGTCTTCAGAAGTAGATAAAGATTTATGTATAAGGTAACTCATCTTGAGGTTATCCATAGTCGGAGAAAGTGTTATGGTGAAATAAATGTTGTCACATGTGCAATACTGAAGACTAACAACCTGGAAAAAATTGCACTTAATAGTTCTAATAAAATGTTTACTAATTCTAGTAGTGAAAATTTCTTTTTCAACCAGATGAGTAATCAGAAATTTTTTTGTTGTGTTTCTAAATCTAAATAAACTATAGACTTTATCCATAAAAAAAAATGTTATGGGGAAAGAATTCCAAAGATACAGAGCATAAACAGGGATCCCAATTATGTTGATTATGTGTGAATGTATGTGCGTATATGAGAAACGAAGAAAATATTCCAAACATATTACCAATGATTATGCTAATTTTTATGTTTTTCATATTTCTTCTGTTCTGCCCACGAAATGCCCCTCAAAGGATATCCAATCACACATCTGAAAATTCAAGAACATTTATTAAATTCCACATGTGGAGACTTTCTCCCTCAGTAGGAAGGAAGCGAGGGAAAAAGCCCCCAGGCCCCCTCCACAATTGCTTTTATGGCTTTCCTAGGTGCCACTGTCGGGGCGGGGAGATTGAGATCATGGTTGGTGGGTCGGGGGATCAGTCCTATGGGTCGGCTTTTGACGGGCTGGCTACTTGCCCGCCTTTACTCTTTTTGTGTCACTAGACACTAGTTAATTCTTTACTTTGCAAGGACAGTGTTTGTCTTTTTTTTTTTCTTTTTTTTTTAAATTTAGGTTGTTTATTTTTCATTTCAGTGAACATCTACAGAGATTTTGGGATTCCATTCAT
>NW_006400147.1:804870-805988 GCF_000299155.1 Elephantulus edwardii
GGTTCTTGGAGAAGGATATCATG
This sequence comes from Elephantulus edwardii, assembly GCF_000299155.1. NCBI lineage: Eukaryota > Metazoa > Chordata > Mammalia > Macroscelidea > Macroscelididae > Elephantulus > Elephantulus edwardii. The sequence continues at coordinate 804,894 of NW_006400147.1, forward strand.
CTTGGGAGGGTGGAAGGACGGCACAGGATGGGAAGGCCCTCTATGAGGTGGATTGATTCAGTGACTCGGATAATCGTGATGGGAGTGTCAGAGACAGTGCGATTGGCACAGGACAGAGCAGAGTTTAGGGCTGTTGTACATTGGGTCGCTATGAGTCGCAAGCGACTCGACAGTACATAACAACAACAACATTCCTTGCTTTCAGCTAGGATCCGTCTGACATTAGCAACGATCATTGGCTCTTGTAAATCCTATCAGAACTTTGTGGTGTTGTATACTGTAGAGTTGGAACCGATCCGTAGCTGACCCTTGCAAGTTTTCAGAGGCAGTTATTTGCATGGGAGGAAATTACTCTTCTTTCTCCGGAGGAGCAGCTGGTGGATTACAACCGTGTGCCTTTGAGATTGCAGCACAGCTTCTTACCACCGGGCCACCAGAGATCACAACTTTAGGCTACATTAAGTCATTGGTTGGCTAGTGAATGACTAATTTTAAAACTTGTAAAACTGCCATAAAATTAAAAAAAAAAAAATAACCACAAACAACCACTGCTGAATTGATTATACCTATAGAGGACCTGAATCTTGTGAGAGGAGACTTCCTGTCTTCCCGTAGAGCACCTGATGAGTTAGAACCACTGACCTTTCAGTTTGTACAGCACAAAGCACACTCTGTCACTGGGACTCCTTAAAGAGGCCTTACAGCACATCAGTGTGTCTATGACATCATAAAGCATAAATGCAGGCACTGTCCTTTTTACAGGTATTTTTCTTTATACTAAGAGGCGGAAGAAACTGATAAAAGATCACTTATCTTTGATTATATTGACATTTATCTTACAAGTTGCTCTTAAATAGGAAAGAAAGTTTGCCAAAATGGAAAGATTGTGTGCCAAATAGAAATTATCTCTGGTTCTTAATCCTTAATAAACTACAGAAATATTTCTTTACATATGGTCATTTGGTGGAAAATCTATTAACAATCTCCATTATGCAGATGACACAACCTTGGTTGCTGAAACTGAGGAAGACCTCATGCACTTGCTGCGAAGGGTCAAGGACTGCAGCCTTCAGTATGGACTAAGGCTCAATGTCA
>NW_006400147.1:806634-814682 GCF_000299155.1 Elephantulus edwardii
AACAACAACAACATGGTCATTTGTGTTTGAAGCTGCTACAGAGCAGTTTTTCATTAGTCTTCCAAAGCAAAGTAAGAGCTAACATATTCCAGAACAGCATTGTAAATGACAGATTTTAAGTGGGAACTTTTAGAAGAAAACTGGGTGTAGATTTTCAGCTGTAATTAAAGCTTTGGTAAGAAATCAGGCTGCCTCGGTGTTTTTTGAGCACATTAATAGTGGGTTGTAGGGGGTTCTCAACTTTTTGTTTAGAGTCTGAGTAGTGAGTTTTGAGACCTTCCCAAACTCTTAATTCACAGCTGTATAGAATCACTTAGCTCAGAGTGTGGATTCCCGTAAACCACATTCAAACTCACTGCTGTTGAGGGTATTACAGCTCCTAGCAGCTTTACAGGTCAGTCAGATTAGAGTCATCCTATAGGATTCTCAAGGTGGTGAGTCTTTTGGGATCATTTTGCACATCTCCTTACAGTGGGCCTGGTGAGTTCCACCTACTGAACTTTTGTTTAGCGGCGAGTGCTTTAACCATAGTGCCACCAAGATGTGTTTTGTTGAATCCTGGTACCATGCTAGGAGCTCTGGCCTCTTATATACTCTTGAGTGGGAACCAACCAGCAGTTGACCCTCCAGTGAGTTTCCAGATGTAGCAAATCACACAGAAGGTGATTGCCCATCCTCTCCTGGAGCATCTGGTGGATTTGAACTGTGTACCTTTGAGATTGCAGCACAGCTCCTTACTATGAGGCCACCTTGGTCTCTTAGTGGTAAGGAATTGTGCTGCCAAACCAAAACTATACTGTGTGACTCCACCAGTTGCTCCACAGGAGAAAGCTGTGTGATCTCCCATGTGATTTACTGCCTCTGAAAATTCACAGAGGGTTGGTTATTTGTCTGTTTTGGCTCGATGACACTCAGCAACAACAGCCACACCCAAGTTATTTAAACAATATGACAAAGATACTAGCTTTTCCATTTAGAGAGATAAAAAGTAATAAAAGTATGCAGCCAAGTTCTTTGTTTACAAAGAATAACTCTCAAGTATTTAACTTCATGAATTAAATGAGCAAACAAAAGTTCTAATGGCCTGTATGTCTAGATACCAAGTATTTTAGGCTTTGCAGGCCATTTATGGTCTGTGTTATGTAATTTTTGTTGTTTTTCAGTGGTACCATTGACCATCTCGTTGATTCCTAGCCTCATGGAGAGGCCTCATTTTTCAGTGTTAAAACACTGCTCTGTAAAGTTTCAGTCGCTTTTACAAATTTTTTTTTCTCAAGTACCCCTAGGTAGATACTCAGCCTTTTATAGCTTGCAGCTGTCTGTGTCATTCTAGGCTTCCTTAAACATGTGAAAACTATGCTTAGCGCCTGCATGACCTTGTAACAGCATGCTGTGCTTGCCATTGTAGTGATTTAGTTCGTTCACTTCTCCTTCATGAAGCTGATTGCTTCCTGCTTTCACCCACTCCACTCCCAATTCTGTGACTGCCGTGGCTCACAACTCCTCATTTACCTCTCTCTGCCCTTACTTCATCATGTCTTTGTGCGTTCAGAAATGCTCTGCGTACCTCAGCATTCCAAGCTAGAAAGACTGTTGTCATGGCTTCCTGAGATATATGTCAGATTTGGAGAACACTACACTTCCTTTAACTCAGAGACATACATCCCTCCTCCAGTCTCCCTTCACCAGACAAAATATCCATTTTGTTCCTTAACTCCTCTTAGAACTTGTGATTTTGCTTAAAACTACTTTCTTACTTTATTGAAAATGCATTTTGGTTTTGTTCCCCTTGTTATATGTTGTTTTAAGAAAAAGATATGGTTCAAATTGCTCTTCTGTCATATTTACTAAGAAATCTGGTTATTAATTTTAGAGTCAGTCAGAATATTTGCTTTTAGATATTTTCTCATCAGGGTAAAATTCTATGTCATATTTTTTGGCCCAAGGTATTACTTCTTTTTCAAGCTTTGATATATTCTTCCTATCATACATATTCTTTTCACTGTCTTGTGACCTTTGACAAAAAATGTTTTCATTTTTATGAAACCCAATTTATTTTGTTTCTTATGCTTTTGATGTAAGAAAGCCAAGACCAAATTCGTGAGTTTATTGTGGTTTTTTTCCCTAAGTATTTTAGAATTTTAACTCTTGTATTTGGGAACCCTCTAAACTCTACAAATACTCTAAACTCTATAAATGTACAGAAATTATGTTATAGAACAGAGTTCAGGTCTTTTGTACAAAGCTTACTCTCAGTTGTATTTGACTTGAGGACACCTAACCACTGTTAAATGAGACTAGTGCCGTTACATCTGGAGGAACATTCTTCCACTTTGTTTATCACTCTTTATCAGTGTGCTGTATGAAATAACCTGGGTTTGCTGTGAGGCTGAACCTTGTGCCATTGGAGTATCAAATACCAGAATGGTTTCCCAATGTGGACAGTGTTTGGTGGAGCTCCCAGTTGTAAAACAGGTTTGGAAGCAGGAGTTGGCATCCACTTCCTAAACCACATGCCTCTGGAAACTACGAACTTGGAGAGGCATTAGGTCTTTTGTTCATAGTCTGCTATGAGTTGTGCTGACTTGATGGCAGTCAACAACAACATCATACATATAGCCCATTTATTATCATAAAAATTATATTTTAGGAAAAAGTTTATTGTAGAAAGTAAAATGTCACCACCTAGAATAACTTGCTTTGAGAAAATTCTTACCTTACTACTTATCAGGGTTTTGAACTAGTTCAGCCCACTTTAGTCATGGCTGACAGTGACACTGCAATGACCTTGAATTTTTAAAATTAAAATGAACTGGAATGTTAGCCAAAATGAGTAAAAATAGGTTGAAGCCCTGTTAGAAATTTAGTCTCTCTTTTAGAAAACAAAGACTGTGTTGATGTTGCCAGCATCAAAATGTCTTGACTGACAGAGTTGGAAACAGTGGCAGCCACCTTACAGATGTTGGCCAACCACTTTTCTTTGAATGTGATTGACTTTCCTGGCAGTCATCAAGTGGCACATCAGGCTCCTTGAGTTTCTCATGCTTCTTCCAAGATTCCCATTCCATGGCATCAACCCATCATTTCCCCCATGTATGTGTCTATATAACCCAAATTTAAAAAATTTGCATCTGTCAGTTTCTGCTTGGTTGTCCGTGACAACGGGTTTGAAACCTTGTTTTTAAAAGGCTATTGAACAAATCCCACAATCTGTAAATGATTTAAATTCTAAGTGATTCCTGACACATACATAGGCTTTTCATGATGGTTTGATTCAGTCACTGGGGTAATGGGGATGGTGTGTCTGAGACAATAAGATTGGCACAGGATAGAGCAGGGTTTAGGGCTGTTGTACATAGGGTCACTATGAGTTGCAGGCGACTCCACGTCACATAACGGTAACAAGTGATTCCTAATATTCCTTCCAGTTCCAAAAGCTCTGATTCTGTGAAACTTTACCTTTCTCATTAAACTTTTTCAAAAGGTCTCATTTTTTGTGTGTAATGCAGACAATCCCCAGGTTATAAACATTTGATTTCTAAACAACTCTTACCTGCTCTTAAATGCAAGGCTTCAAACCACTTCTGTCATGACAGATAAAGTAAAGCAGGCATAGCTCTAAAGTTTTACAATTTGGGTGATTTGTCATGGTAATTAGAATGAAAAAAATTATAGGTTAAAGCTCTGGAATGAGAGACTTGCAAGAGGCATACTGACTCCTTTCAAGAGCCTAGTGCATGACATTGACTTACTGGCAAGATGGAAAGCCACACATTTAGAGAGGCACACTTGACCATCATCTCTGAACAAGGCCGTGCTGTTTCAAAGCTCTGCTTTAATTGTTCTGTAAATTAGCCTTGACTTTGAGATGACTGAACCTTGGCTTCCTTAAAACAGATTCATCACAATCATCTTCAGTTGCTGCCCTCACAGCTTTTAAGTCATTAGGATTTTGAGCCTTTTCTTGCCCTGAACTAAGGCTAGAGCCTTAACAAAGAGCTCTTTGACTAACTTACAAATTCTTAGAAACACATGTAAGAGTAGATCTTGTGTATAACTCAGGGACTGCCTGCATTATAAATGGAAAAAGGTTGCTGGTGATGTGTTGGTTAAGCATTAGCACACTACCTAGAAGGCTGGTGGATTGAACCCCTACCCATTCTAGAGAAGGATAGGACAATCTGCTTCTCTAAAGATTTTATCCTTCTAAACCCCATGGGGCAATTGTTCTCTGTTCTGTAGGGTTGCTGTGAGTTGAAATCAACTCTGTGCTAGTGGGTTATTACAGACTTATCTGATAATTCATGGGTATTATGTTTTATTGGAGGGGGGGTTCTTTTTTTTATATGTATAGCATATGATTAGTGAAAAATAATAGTGCAGGCATTTAGCAATATTCAATGTTCATCTGACTGACCAAAGGAATGGTTCTTAGGATGCCGTCCTATCTACTGATCTTTACTCTCTTGTCCCTCTCAGGCTATGAGTAGGGCCAGAGCCCACAGGTCTCAGTTAGAGGACGCTGCGTCCACTTTCAGTGCTGATGACCTCATGAGTGTGGATTTGACAGACGAGATGGCTGGTGACTCTGATGACAGCATCTCAGCATCGGCCAGCAGAGGAAGAGGCCGAGGAAGAGGTCGAAGAGGAGGCAGAGGGCAGAACTCCTCATCAAGAGGAGGGTCTCAAAGAGGACGGGGTCAGCAGTCCCTGGAACCATTTGCACATAGTCACTCTTTGTATTTGAGTGGGAAACAGAATATTGCATTCCTGTTGTCAAAAATAAGTTTTAAGTGTCATTGCTGAAAGGAAATCTTTTAGAAATTTACTTTTATAAAGCATTAAGTCAATGTTTAATACAATGCTGACATATACCTTTTACTTAAATTATGAATATAGCAGTCTTCATACAGGGTCTTGACCCTTTTGCTGTTGAGTTAATTTTGATTGATGTAAAGAGTAAAACTTCACACAGGGTGTTCAAGGCTGTGACCTTTCAGAGGTGACCATCAGACCAAGGTGCTTGTGTGCGGGCTGAACTCCAGCCTTTGGGTGGTGCTCCCACATGTAACTCTTTGTGCCACCCAAGATTTAGCCCATTTTCAAAGGTTTGTTTGGTTTTTTTTTAGCGCTTCACTGTTTTTCAAACATTTTCTTTTGGCACATTTGGTATCACGCTTGTTCTCAAATTTACACAGAAGTAAAAACCTCCAAAGCTCTGTCACTGGGTCTGTCCCAGCTCATAGCATCCCTCTGGCAGGTTTCCAAGGTTGAGTCTGAATGAGGAGGATGCTCACCCTTTCTCCTTGGAACCGCTGATACATTTGAACCACTAGAGACTAATCGTGACACAACTATCAACTGTTAAGGGAAATTGCTAGTTAATGGCCACCAGCAGCTAGAAGGAAGCCTCAGATCATAAACATTATGATTTTTGTTACTATAGTATTATTTGAAGTTATAAGTGCTAATATGCTTCAAAGCAATCCTGATAAAAAAACTAAGTAAACGAAGCTTTGGACTGCTTACCAACAGATGGTGGCTGCCTCCCTCCCCCCACCCCAAGCTGTTCTCCTGTAACCCTCCAGTTTGCTCTTAGGAAGATTCACAGTCTTGGAAACCCTTTGAGGTAGTTCTAACATGTCTATAGAGCTGCTTTTAGTTGGAATCCACGTAACAGCAGCGTTTGGGGGTTTTGGATTAATTTACCAACTTTCCCCTTAGATTTTCATTGGAACCAACTGAAGTAAAGGTGACCTATGAATCATCTCTGACAACTGGTTGATCAACTCTAGATGTTTCTTCATATATGTATACCTTTGACTTTTTATAACTAAACTTTGTTCTTATATAACTTTCTTTAAAATTTATCTTTATGGGCTTAGGGTAAAAAGATTGCAAAGACTTTTCTTTTGGTCAGATTGTGTATTGATTATGCTCATTATTCTAACTTCAGGGAGTAGTCTGGAGACCTCCACTCGAAGCAGAAGCTCAAAGGCCGCTACTGCATCATCTAGAAATATGTCCATTATTGATGGTGAGTACAGGCTGCTGGTAATGACATAGCAGTTATCATTTCCATCCTAGCAAGACTGAAGGAACTCTGGTGGCATAGCCTGTAGCTGCATTGTTCACTCTTGGGCTAAGTCTCCAGAGGTTCAAATCCCTTAGCAATGCCCAGGGAGAAAGGTGGGCAGTCTCCACCCATTGTGATGGTTAGCCTCAGAAACCTGTTGGAGAAAGGGTCACCGTGAGTCAGAACTGATTTGATGGCTGTGAGTGGTTTGAAAGAATGGCTTTGGAAATCCCCATGAGAAGAACTTACTAGTTTGTTTGCTGTTGTTGAGGAATTGATAGAGTTATTGGTTCTGGTGGCCTCATGGGTGAGGAGTTGTTTGTTAACCCAAAAGCAGGCAATTCAAATCCACCACTTGCTCCAAGGGAAAAAGATAGGCAGTCTCCTTCTGTGTGATTTACACCATCTGAAAACCCCACTGGCAGGTCAGCTATATGTCACTTCTAGCTTGAGAACACATAACAATATGATCACAGGGTCCCTTCATCAAAACTGTTGAAGAAGCTGAGCCTTAAAAATAGTGGAATCAATGGTTATTAATTTTATAAGGCATAATGTGTGCAAATGATTATATGAAATACAATATGAATGGAAACAAATTTTAAAAAGTCAAACAGGAAAAAAGTAATACCTTGCTTTAGATAAACATCATTCTTTTTCTTTAACAGATGAGTCACTAAACTTGAGTCGGGTGATCAGTTTATTGTGAGAGATCAAGTAATGAAGAGACTGCCTCTAATACTATTTGCTTTCTTCTCCTTCTCCACTGTTATATAGAAAACTCACGTGAACTGTATTTAACTTAAGGGTGTGTCACTTTAGCTCCAACTCAAGCAAAAGGACATAAGCCAGGAAGTTAAGAGAGAGGAAAGGACATAAGCCAGGAAGATAAGAGAGATAAGAGGTCAAGGTAACTGCAAATCTGATGACATCTTGAGTTCTTTTACTTAGGAGAGGCTATTCTTCCTTAGGAGAGTTCTTCCTTAGGAGAGGCTATTCCTTAGAAAGGGACATCATGCTTGGAAAAGTAGAGGATTAGCAAAGGACAGGAAGACCCTCAATGAGCTGAATTGATACAGTGACTCCAACAGTGAACTCAAGTATATCATGATGATGAGAATGACACAGGATAGGTCAGGGTTCAGGTCTGTTGTTCATAAAGTCTATGAATCATACTCAACTTGATGGCACCTGACGACAACCCTAAGTGAGTGATTCTTACTGAATTGGACATGTCACACCAAGATCGTTGTGTTCATCTTTGGAATTCTATTTCAGGAAAGATGCCAGCTATACATGATCAGTCAGTAGAAAAATGATATAAAATGTTTTAAGGAACTTGAGATATCTCACCTGGGAAATAATCAGGTCACTATGTAGTTTAAGCTCTAAAGAGTGAAAGATGGAATAGATTTGATTTGTATAGAGGCGGTTGTCTTGTCATCTGTTTGGGGACATTATTTTCTCTAAGAATCTGAGGAAAGCTGAGTCTCCTGTCCCCAAGTTTATGCAATTTGGACTCAAAGTATGCAGGAACTTCTATAAGTCTACCCATGGAAGGGGAGGGAGACAGACCATGCACAGCTTCAAAACCTGTATGGAATCCAGGCAGATACATGCAGAAAGTTAGGATGAAGTATCATCACATCTGCAATATTTCTTTCATTGGCTCAGAGAAAAAAATATTTTAAAAAAATTCTGTTTACTCCTGATCTGCTCACCCAGGTAGAGGGAAAAGACATTGTATTTTTCTTGTCTCTGGCAAAGGAGACAGTTGTTTATGAAGGCACATATCCCTCTCCTATACCTGACTCTTCTCCACTGAGTATGTGAAATAACAGTGAAAGTACTTGCACAGAAAAGCACGAGACCAGTTGTGGTTGTTGTTGTTATGTGCCGTCGAGTCATTTGCGACTCATAGCGACCCTATGTACAACGCCCTAAACCGTGCTCTATCCTGTACCAATCGCAT
>NW_006400147.1:816307-838372 GCF_000299155.1 Elephantulus edwardii
TCTTCTGTTCAGCTCTTTAGTATCTTGAATTCTTCCTTGTGCTTTGGCTTCTCTATGCTCCAGTGCAATCTTCAGAGTTTCTTCTGACATTCATTTTGGTCTTTTCTTCCTCTTCTGTGTTTGTAATGACCGTTTGCACTCTTACTGGATGATACATTTGACATCCTCCCACAACTCATCTGGTCTTTGCTCATTGGTGTTCAAGGCCTCAAACCTGTTCCTGAGTTGATTCTGAAATTCAGGTGGGATGAAATCAAAGTCATATTTTGGCTCCTGTGGGTTCGGTTTCATTTTCCTCAGCTTCAGCTTGAACTTGCATAGGAGTAGTTGGTGGTCTGTTCCACAATCACCTCCTGGCCTAGTTTTCACAGCTGATATTGAGCTTCTCCAGCAGTTTTTTCTGCAGATGTAATCGATCTGATTCCTGTGCATACCATCAGGTGAAATCCATACAGTATTTTAAAAATTTCACAAGCTTGCATGACTGATCATTTTTGTTAATAATAAAAATTCATCCATGAAAAAAACCCAGCCAAAACTGTGTAAGTGAACCAACTGAAGAAGGTTATTTGCTTTGGAAGTCGGCCTCCCATGACCCTGTGGAGCAAGAATTGTCTGGCACAGGTCAAAGGTATCATCTACCAGGAGTCAAACATGATTTGGTGGTGATGGGGGGGGGGATGTCAGCCAAATCAGTATTTTTAAGATTTATGTTTCAGACTGGGCCTTTAGAGTCAGACCTGGTTTAGTACACAAGTTTGACTATGTGGTAAGCTCTTCAGTGCTCTTATACTGCAGACACAGAGAGCAGAATCTGCATCAGTCTTGTTAGTCATTGTACAGCCTGGCATAGAGTGGGTGCTTAAGGCTGACTAAATAGCAGTCACTTACAGATTGTAACTCAGTATCATCCAGTCAGACCTAACTCACACTGATCCTCCAACAACTTTTTGGGGCTGTAAACTGTACAAGAGGAGATGGTTCATCTTTGTCTCATGTAGTAGCTGGTAGATTCAGGTATCAGAGAGGCCTGGCCTTTGTGTTGGCAGCGCTCCTCCCTACCACCTCTGCCTCCAGAGATCCCTGTGTAGACCGGATGGTGTGGTTCCAAAGCTTGCGTCCGGGCACCTGAGTTGAATAACCATGCATCCTACAACCACTTACACTTTCTGTCTCTAAATTTTGATGTCCTTGTCTGTAACATGGGACAAATGATTATATTACCTCCTTGGGTTATTTTGATAATTAATAAGAAATTGCGTGTGAAGTACCTGGCAAGTGTCAGTACATATAAACCCTTAGTGTGTGTTAACTGATGCTGTTTTCCAAGCTTTAGCCAGAGAATCAGTGACGCAGAGCAGTTATAAATCTTAAATAAGTCCATGAATGTATAATATAATACTTTCAATACATTTGTGAACATATAACTAGAAATTGTCTGAATTTGTCATACTCTAATTGAAAAAAATTTTAGTGTTTAATTAGTAGTTACCAGCTGGTACATGAGTTTCACTTAATACCTGAACTCATAACCACCATTTGTTTCCTTCTTCACAAAATGTAACACTTATTTTTCTGGTGAAGTTTTAAACTCTTACTCATCTTTTGCTCCCCACCAGAAATAAAAGAGTGCTCTTCTCTCCATGAATCTCAGAGTGTGAAGAGTTGTTTTGTGAATAAATTCCTTGGAAGACCATGAGCACTTGTTTTTTATTCAGTTGCCCCATTGGCCTATTGCATTGAATAGAATGTGAGGATGTTAGTAGGGCTGCAGCTCTCTGCTCCAGCCTTTCCCGGCTTATGTGGATGTCACATGACTGGACGGAGGTAGAAATCTTCTCAAAGTTTTCTGAGTAGGAAGATCTTTTACTTTATAGAATATTTTTAAAAATACTTTCTTCTCCAAGTCTCCTCGCACTGTTTGTTATGGGTGTTGTCTTGGGGGACACATTTTTATAAATAATGAAATCTGCAGTGGTACTGTGTTTTTCCCCCCTCAGATCTTGCACATTTTCCATCCTTGACAGTGTCAGTCTTAATACTTTTCTGTCACTCATTTTAGTGGAAAATATTTCAGTTCTCATACTGTAATGGTCTTCCATGTTACAAAGGTTCAACTTTCATGGGTTTTATTACATTAGTAAACTGGTGAAGGCAAAATAACTTTTTGAGATTTATTCAAAGCTTTCCCCCAAGGGGAAATATAAAGAGCTATGTGAACTTGAAGTTTATAAAGTTAAAGAATTTACACATTCCAAGGAAAATTTTACAATGAAATAAAAGTATTCTGTTTTCTGAAATTCTCCTGCGGTATCTGATACTGACTGTGACTCACAGGATAGAGGAGAGAAGGAAATTCCTGCTGGAACCGCATGGCTCCTCATCCAGCCACGTGCAAAGGAAGAGCCTGCAGATTACAAAGTCAGAAGACATAAGGACTAGTTCTTTCTGTGCAGACTTCCTAAGGCTTACTGGTATATTTGGAATTCAAGCATTAGATGATCAGATTTTATCCTTCACATATTTTCCTGCAGGATACTTTTAGTGTGGGGCATATTTAATGAACTCTCTGCTTGTTGCTGTATTCCAGTAAGCTGGGAAATCATAAGAGCTTGGTATTGAGTTATTTGAACAAATAATTTTTCCTCCCTCCAGATTTTCTAAAAAATGCAAGTGGTTATAACATTTATTCTCCACAGTGTCTGCAAAGAAGATTTAAAGCATCTTCAGCTAAAGAAACATGCACGTTTTTATGCTATTTTACAAATAACCCAGTATTGTTTCATCTTTCTCATTCTAGCCTTTAAGTCTACAAGAGAACATCCTTCACGAAATGTTGCTACTAAGAATTATACAGAGGTAACAAAAAGAATTATATGGAGACAAGGGGAGAAAGAGTGTCCTGTGCTGTTTTAATATTACGTTTGTATCCTTCTTATTGAAATAATTGAGGATAATCAAAAGATATGAAAGCTGAGAGAAGCTTGCCAATCATGTAGACCTGAGGGTGGGTGTCTAGGATTTGTGTCTTTATATTTTCTTTTTCAAAATAATGAGTTATTTAATTGGAAATCCATAATTATCCTGAATATTTATATGGCTAACAGTTTTGAACCAAGAAAAGCTGTACATGAAGGTGAGTTCGGTGCATATTGAACTCACCTTTAATTGATACCTAGCTTCCTTTTTGCCATTTATACTCTCATAATACTGTGGTTTGTACCTAGTTTGTTTATACTAGGTAGGAACAAACTCAAAGGTTAGAACCCAAAGACCTCCGGATTCCTAATTATAGACATAAGCTTGAACCTAAATTTAAGAGCCTTTTGCTCTTCTTTTGAATTCTAAGATTAATTAAATATGGGCTTGGTTCTTACATTACCTCGTTCTCAAAATCCATGGATTTTAACTTCCAGGCCAGTCCCCTCCAGTCTTAGAGTTTCCCAGTAGTCTTGGAGTTTCCCAGTGGTGGCACCATTAGCTTTTTGGTAGGATGTTTTTTCATTGTGAGAAGAGTTGAGTGCACTGTGGAACATTGAACAATATATTTGGCCCTTACCTGCTAGATTCTTCTAGCAACCCATCCATCCCCTCAGCACGACAATCCAGAATAAGTCCACATCTTGCCAGATGTCCTCAGAGCAGGCAGGGGGCTATAAGATGATGCCCAGGGATGGGAACCATGGCATTGTATCTTGCTTCTGCAAGTAGTCTTGTCATATTTCACTCTTAATAGATTTCTTAAGCATTTGACACAATTAGTGGCTGACAGTCAACAGATATGTTGAAATCATCTCTGTCCTTATTCCAATTTTGGTTTTATTACCTTCTCTGATACACTTTAAGTTGACTTTTTTTTTTTAAACTTCTAGTGTGTGTGTGTGTGTGTGTGTGTGTGTGTGTGTGTGTACACCATCAAATCGGATCTGACAGGTACAGGAGGAGATTATCCCTCCTTCTCCAGCAGATCATCTAGTGGATTCGAACTGTGTACCTCTAGGATTGCAGTGCATCTTCTTGGCACTAGGCCACCAGAGCTCGCCAGTAGTGCTGACTTTTATCCTTAGTGCCATTAATTATCTGTCATGAACTATTGTCCAGCTGTTGCTTCAGGATTAACATCTCTCAATTCAATTATGTCCACAAAGCAGATTCTCTTTTAGGTTTTTCTTTCATAAGCCTTTATTTATTCTTAATTACTTAAATAGTGGTTCTGTGTTGGTCTGGAGGGGAGGATTTGGGTGTTCTTTTTCAGTATTCTTTCCTTGATACTCATCTTCATCTGTACTTTTTATCAACCTTCAGATGTCAAAATAGCCAGTGTGTTTCTCAAGTATCAGGACAAAGTGTTGAGGAATAGTTAAAAATGAATTGATTGTGACTCAATTCTTAAAAATTGGTATTTTAACAGGAACCAAAAAAAGTACAAATATGCAATACTTCCAGCATGGTCTTAGACCTTATTTTAAATTAGAGACTAAACATAGATAATCTGACTTGGTCAGGATCCAAGAAGAGACCCATAGAGTATGATCTGCACATGCGCCTGTGGACACAGTTGACCAGTCACACTGGATGTTATTTTAGACACACAAACGTCTTTGATGGCCAGGAGAGATGCACCCCAAGACTCGCGTAGACCAGCTGTGCATGAAGGTGGCAGGAGGGTGGGCAGGGCTTTGGTCGGAGCAGTTCCTATTTCATGGCTTCTCTCTGCCTTTTTTTGCATATACTTATTTTTAGAATGATCTAAGTTCTAATTATTAATCCTTTTAATTGAGGATTTTTTTTTCATTTCCTCAAAAACTGTCTGCTGCTTTGTTTTTCCCCGTTAGACAATTGAGGTGGATGAGTCAGAAGAGGAAGAAGACCTGTTTCCTGCCTCTTCGAAAACCGATCAGAGGTAAGTACAGTGATTTTTACTGCAAAAAGAAACAGCTGAAAAATTTCAAAACAATCCACAATTCCATAGCTACATGTTATTTTGTTCCACAGAAATGTAGAAATGAATCTGATTTCTTTTCGTCTAATTAAGTATGTGAAGAAATGAACAACAAAAAAAATAGACTTAAGAGCTATTCCACAGAGTTGATACATTATTATAAGTATTGAAAATGTAAATTGTCTACAGTTTATTTCCTTTTGTCTTTATTACCCATTGATGTCCTGGATTCCTCACTGTACTTTCGTCAATTTACAGAAAATAATTCTCTATTAGCATTTGATTTCAGGTGGTCTTTCTGATTATGCTTGTGTATACGAATTGCACACTCTGCGATGCTGACCACTGAAAAGGTCCCAGAGTCATCAGATGATGTTCACTTTCAGAAAAAATATTTGAGCTTCCTGCTAATTTTTGTTCATCTCTTTCTCTGTTATTGCTTGGCCTGACTTAGTTTACTATTTCTTTTTTCTTTTAAGCATTAATGCTTCAGGTAAACACTGCTTAACTAAAACCTGTTGTGTACCATTGAGTTGGAACTGACCCTCTGATGGGAAACCTAATTAGTGAGAATTACTACTGGAGAAAATAATTAGCATCCTGTTTGTGTACTTGTTTCTATGTTAGCATGAGGGAAGGACATAGCAGATGACACAACCGTGCTTGATGAAACTGAGGAGGACCTGAAGCACTTGCTGCAGAAGGTCAAGGATGGCAGCCTTCATTATGAATTAAAGCTCAGCATCAAGAAAACAAAGATTTTCACCATTGAACCAATTAGCAGCATCATGATAATGATGAAGAGATTGAGATTGTTAACAGCTTAAATTTACTTAGCTCTACAATCAACACTCTTGGTACCAGCAGCCAGGAAATTAAAAACCTTATTACATTGGGGAAAGTCGGCTGTCAGAGACCTCTCCAAAGTATTAAAGAGCAACAGTATCAGTCTGGAAACTGAGGTGCCCCTGATACAAACCATGGTCTTTGTCTTTGCAATTACTTGCTATGCATCAGAAAGATAGACAATGAATTGGAATAATAGAAGGAGCATTGATGCCTTTGAGCTGTGGTGCTGGAGAAGAGTATTGAATATGCCATGGACTGCTAGGAAAACAAACAAGTTCGTCCTAGAGAGGGTGAGATCAGGATGCTCCTTGGAGGCAAGGATTCTGCAGCTCCATCTGACATACTTTGGACATGTTGCAAGGCAGGATCAGTCCTTGGAGAGACACATCATGCATGGGAGGATGGAGGGACAGTGCAGGGAGATGTAATAAAGAAACAAGTTCACAAAAGAAGTAAATTTTACCTGAGGTTAAAAAAGATAAGAATTATTTGAGTCTTTGAGATGGAGAATGATGATCCCAGCTTAGAGTAATGGCATGAGCAAGAGTTTAAGAAATGAGGGAGGACTGAGTGAAAAGATTTCCTTTGATATTTCTCAAAACCTGTATTATGAACTTAATCATTATTCATTATGTAAGAAGAAAGATCGCATTTTATTTCAATTAATTAAAATAAAATAAATTAGATTTTCCCCTTATGAAAGAAAATGAGATTTTGTCAGCTAGATGTAAGCTTGGAAAGGCCAAAATTCCTTGTAACAGCTAAGACTTTTAGCCTCCCCCAAGAACCAGTCTCATCCCTTGGAGTGTTATTCACCCCATTGAGAAGATATGATTTATATGAATTAAGAACCTTTCTTTGAACAATTGATAAATATAGTTCAGCATGCAATGATGAAAGAAATGCCTCTTCCTTTGGAATTTACACACTAGTGGCATGCTAATTATGTTTTATTCACGTGTAATGAAATCTGTGGGGTCCTTGGGTGATGCAGAGTTAAGAGTTGTGTCTACCCAGGGGCACCTCTGAAGAAAGGCCTGGCCGTCTCTGTCTGAAACACCAGCCCTTTGGAGCACAGCTTTTACTCCGCTATGCCTGGATTGCAATAAGTCAGCATTAGCTTGGCAGTGGCTCATACAATAAAATCCAATAGAAATGCCCGGGACCTTGGGAAAGGTCACTGAAAATTTCATTAAAATGTCACCTGTGAGCTGACAATCAGCAGCTCAGTATGTAAGGTTGCTTTTTAGGAGATGAACAAGGTGCAGTAGTAAAGAGAATTGTCAGCAGAAGCAGATAATGTGCTGTGTGAGGGAAAGCCTCTGAGAAGGAGACCCTTAACCAGATATTTAAGGGTAAGAGAGATCTGGCCTTGCCGAAAGAGGAGGCAATGGCTGTTGAGGAAGAAACAAGGTCAGTGTAATCCAGAAGCTGACTGAAGGGATTAGACTGTGGGAGGATGTGGTGGGAGCTGAGTGTGGGGAGAGAAGGGTACATTGTGAGCAGGAACAATCAAGTTTAGTTAAGATTTTGGACTTTATTATGAATGCACTGAGATTTCGCTGAAGGTTTTTGAAAGAAGGGTGCATGGTCCAGTTCACATAAGGGATCTGTGTGGTTGTAGGAGGAGAAGAGGTGAAACAGGCAGTAAGACAGGAAGTGATTATAGACGGTCTGGGTAAACTGGAGACTTACACAAGGATGCTGATGGCAGACACGGGGAGAAGAGATGGCTTCGGGATGCATTTTGTAAGCAGGCATGACAGAACTTGGGGTGAATAGAATATTTGGAGTGAGGGAAAGTGAGGAATTAAGATTCAGTTCCATGTTTGCTGCTTGAGCACTTTTCTGTTAAGATTTATAGCCTGGAAACCCGATGGAGATTGCTATGAGTTGGAATCAGCTTGATGCAGTGTGGTTGGGTTATGGCTTAAGTATTGGTTGATTTCTTAGTTAGTTACGAAATGATTTTTAAAAGTCAGTTATTTTTAACACTTTCTGTGTGTCGAAAACCCTCCACCAGATGGATTGACACAGTAACAGTGGGCTTGAGTATATCATAGATAGTGAGGCTGATGCAGGTAGGGCAAGGTTCAGATCCACTGTTCCTACAGTTGCTAAACATGATAGTCTATTCAGCAACACCCAGGAAGAAAAACATCTATTAGTGCTGTTATAATATCACTTACTGCCCACTGCAAACTCAGGAGGTTGGTAGAATTTTCATTCTCTTGTCCTCATTCTACACGTTAAGGAAGTGAAACAAGTTACATAACTTACCTGAGGTCACCCACCTGCCAGAACTCATCTCCGCAGCTTCTGCTTCACATAATAGAAGACGCTCTTAAACTGTGTACAAACAGCAATTATGAGAGAAATTGACATTTTGAAACAAATTTGAAAACAGCCTTGACAGGTTTGTGTTTCTGATGACTACCTGGACGACAGCCGATAATGCTGGCTTTGTAGACATATTTAGTGAGGACTAGGGATGGACATTGGGCAAATTATTTGATTTATCTGGACCTCGGTGTCCTTGTTTATCATATGGAAATAATATTTACCTCATAAGATTGTTCAGAGCTTTTAAATGACTTAATATTTGTAAAGCATTAAGGTAGTGGCTCACAAATATCAATAATTATGGAATTGCTTATTGAATTAAATAACAAGCTAGGGAAATAGAATACGAGCAATCAGGAGAACAATGAGGAAAAGATGGAAGGCCTGATTTTCCTGGCAGTTCATTTACAAAGAGCAGTAGCTTCAAGCCATGACAGTCTCTCCTGCCAGGTGGGCAGTGGGAAGTTTGCCTTCCTTGATCATCTTGTTTGCCTCTCTGCCCGAGCTGCATTGGGACAAAAGCATTTCACGGTGGAGAAAGCTGGCTCCTTGCACTGTAGTCTCCCAGCAGCAGGAGAGCAGACCTGGCTTCGACATGGCCAGTTGGCAGGGAGCGGAAGGAGAGGAGATCCTCTGAGTCTGCATTATAGGGAGCTAATGGTTACGTAGTCATGGTCTGCTACTTAGAATAAGTAGTACCAACTACCTCCACCTACAACAGGGTTCTAATTTTTTACGCCAAATTATATGTGGAGGAAACTTACTATTTGCAAGCACTTATTTTGATTCCCTCTCTTTATTTTTCATCCATCCACATGAAGCTTATCAAAACTTTTTTGCCATTCTGGACAGAAGTTTATGGGATCCAGCCATATGGCCCATTGAAAAATAATAAAAAAAAATCCTCCCTACCAATGATGCCTAAGGATAGGACCTCACAGATGAGCTTCTGTAGGTCGGGGCCTCTGTTGCAGGTTATGAATGTTGCCCTGACTAAATAAGCCCGGGCCCATTATGCTTCCTGGCTTGTTTCTGGGTCCCGTTGGATCTCTTTCTAAGAAGATGTCAGATAGCAGGATCAAGTCCTGATAGGTGTTTCCTTCTGCAGCTCTCAATCCCTTCCCATTCCCCTCGCTCTTCCCCAGCCCCAGCAATAGCCCAGCACACTAAGTTGTCCACGTGGACCCTGGCTTTGTGTTCTAGATGGCCTGCCACTTTCTGTTAAAGGTAGAACCAGGCCAGCAACTGATCAGTTCCTTGCTTAGGTCCGAGACAAGACAATTGAATGCCCTCATGTTGATCTGTCAAAAAACCAAACAAATCTGTCCTGGAGGAAGTGCAGCCGGACTGCTCCATAGAAGCAGGAATGCTGTGACTGTTGCACATGCTTTGGGCATGTTACATCAGGAGGGGCCAGTCCCTGGAAAAGAGCGTCATGCTTGCAAAAGTGAAAAGATCGGTGAAAGATGATAAAATCCTTCAAAAAGGTGGATTGACACAATGATTGGAACAGTGGGCTTACCTAAGCTCAGCAGATATGAGGAGGGCACAGAGTCAGGTAGGGTTTGTTCCATGAGATACCCTGGAGTCGGCCCTGACTCAGGGATACCGAAGAGTGGGTCTCAGTGGTCCCCAGGAAGAGCTGTGTGAAACCCTGCTGCTTTTCAGACTGGCTGGTCAGATCTCCCTGTCCTCTCCTTTTATGCATGATGATGTGAAATTTTCTCTTTCCTCCTGACATAAGACCCCTTTGCACTGATTTATCCTGTGAAGATCTTTGGGCATTTTTTATAATAACATGATACAGGCCATGGTATTTGCAATCGCTTGTTATGCCTCAGAGAGTTGGACAATGACTAGGGAGGACAGAAGGAGAGTGGATGCTTTTGAGCTGTGGTGCTGGAGAAGAGTACTGAATGTACCATGGACTGCCAGGAAAACAAACAGATTCATCTTGGAGAGGATTAAACCAGGCTGCTCCTTGGAGGCAAGGATTCTGGGGCTTCGTCTGACATACTTTGGACATGTTGCCAGGAGGGACGGGTCCTTGGAGAGGGACATCATGCTTGGGAGGGTGGAGGGACAGCACAGGAGGGGAAGACCCTCTATGAGATGGATAGATTTGGTGACTGGGGTAATCGGAATGGGTGTATCGGAGGCAGTGCGGTTGGCGCAGGATAGAGCAGGGTTTAGGGCTGTTGTGCATAGGGTCGCTATGAGTCGCAAATGACTCGACGGCACATAACAACAACAACATCTCATTAATATCTTACACAAGTAAAATATTATTGAAGATCATTTAAAAACAGCTAAACCAGTACATTGACAGCAAACTTTCAGATGTTCAAGCTGGTTTTAGGAGAGGCCATGGCACCAGGGAGATTGCTGATGTCAAATGGATGGATCCTGGCTGAAAGCAGAGAATATCAGAAGAATGTCTGTGTTTTATTGGCTGTGAAAAGGCATTTGACTCTGTGAATCATAACAAATTATAGCTAATATTGGGAAGAAGGGGAATCCCAGAACACTTAATTATGCTCATACAGAATCTATACCGAGACCAAGAAGCTATTGTCCAAATGGAGCAAAGGAATACTGCATGGTTTAAAATCAGGAAGTGTGTGCATCAGGGTTGTATCCTTTCTCCATACTTATTTACTCCATATGCTGAGCAAATAATTTGTGAAGATGGACTCTGAGAAGAAAGTGGCATCAGGATTCCAATTTTAAAGACTCATCACAACCTGCGTTATGCAGACAATGCAACTATGTTTGCTGAAAGTAAAGAGGGAATGAAATGCTGCAGAAGATCAAGGACTACAGCCTTTGGTATGGATTACATCCCAACATCAAGAAAACAAAGATCCTAACTACAGAATCAACAGTCAACTTTATAATAGATGGAGAAAGGTTTGAAGCTGTCAATGATTTTATCTTGCTTAGATCAACAATCAGCAACACCCTTGACTAGCAGTCAGGAAATCAGAAGACGTATTGGCATTGGGCAAGTCTGCTGTCACGGACTTCTCCAGAATGCTGAAGAGCAATGATGTCAGTTTGAAGACTAAAGTGATGCTGATTGAAGCAGTGGACCTCTCACATAACCTGCTGCTGTGCATCAGTGAATAAAGATAACAGAAGAAGCATTGATGCTTTTGAGTTATGGTGCTGGAGAAGAGTGCTGAATGTTCCATGCACAGTCAGAATAACAAACAGGTATGTCTTGGGAAAAGCGTGCCACCCAGAGTGCTCCTTGGAGGCAAAGATGGTGAAGCTTCTTTTTTATATTGTGAACATGTTGGTAGACAAGGCTATTCCTTGGAAAGAGAGAGACATCATTCTTGGAAAGATGGAGGTCAGTGAAGGAGAGGGAGACTCCCCCCAAAGATGAATTGACATGATGACTTCAGCAGTGGTGTCAGGTGATGAGCATGGTACATGATAGAGTGGGGTTCAGGTCAGCTGTTCATAGGGTGGCTTTGAGTTATACTTGACTTGATGGTGCTTAGCAGCAGTAACATTTCAACACCTGTTCAAACTGTTGGCTGAGTGTTGACAAACTCTGCTTTGTCTTACTTTAAGACAGGAGTTGGCTAAAAGTTTCTTAATGGGCTGGTTGGTAAAAATTTTAGACTGGGCCAAAAGGAAAGGTGAAAATGAGTCTCTTTTGTAGGCTTACGTAACCATTCAAAATATAACCAATTCAAAATGTGAAAAACATTCTTGGCTCACAGACTGTAATAAAAACAGACTAAATTTGACCCATAGGACATAATTTGCTGACTCCTGATCTAAGATGACTTAAAACTCTTAACTAATAAAAATATGTTTCAATGAAAGAATTTCATTACCCTAGTAGTTAAGCTTTGTGATGATAGGAATCATGGTTTTCTTGTTCCCTGCTCCCAGGGCTCCCATAGTGCATGGCGAAGCATAATAACATTTGAATTGGATTGCACACAAATAATATTAGCAGTGAGGCCGCCCTGGAGAGCAATGAGCCTTTCCCCAAGGTCCTTCTACCCAGTTACAGAAATATAATGGAGATTTGAATGAAAAACATTTAAATATTGCTATAATTTTCAGAAATAGTGAATGTGGCGATAGATTTTAATATGTGCAAAGAACGATAATAATGTATGCACGAGGTACTGAATCATATCTTTAAGTTATGAATACTAACTTCAGTCTTAGAAATAAATCTCAATGAGGTAAGTGCGGTTGTTAATCTCTGCTCTACAGATGAGGAAATGAGGCACAGAGAGGGTGAGTTACTATGCAGGCGCACAACTAGTAAAAGCAAAGCTAAAATTCAGATCTTGACTCCTCTTGCTTGCTTTAAGTCTGACTGACTCTCAGGTTTGAAGGGAATTGTATGAATTGTTTTTGTTCATGACTGCTGCTAGTTTTAAAATTTGTTAAAAGACACTTTCTGATAAATTCTGCAGTTCATTTTCTTTGTGCTTTTCATGATTTTTTTCTTTTTCTTTTCCTCAGGAAGCCGAACATTTCCTCCAGCAAGTGCATTCCCCAGAGCCATATAGCTAAAGGAGTCAATTTTGAATCAGATGAGGTAATAAAGTGATCTTGTTAAAGGTTAATTGAATTTTAACTGTTTATAAGGTGGAAATAGAGACCACTGTTTAATTTCACCGATGACATTCCACTGAATTATATTTACTGTTAGTAAGTAACATCTATTGTCATCAATATCATTCTCTCAGATACTAAAAGCCCTGTAGATTTTTGAAATAAGATTTTTATCAAGCTCACATTAATATGCCCAGTTAACAGTAAGATCAGAGTGGTTTTTACCATCTTCTGTGTTTGTCTCTGGAGGAGTGGTCATGGTAATGATTGAGATGACGATATCCTAAAAGCATTTAATAGTCATTGGAGAGATTTTAAGTAGTCATTCACTATGTGCTCAACCAGATGGATTGACACAGTGACTGCAGCAGTGGGTTCCAGGGTGTTGGAGATTGTGAGGGTGGCACAGGATAGGACAGGGTCACTAGGAGTCATACTCAACTTGACAGCCCCTAACAACATGTGCTCTTTGTTGATCTTGTATGTGGTGGTGGGAGGTTTATGTCATTCAGATTTTCAGGCATTAACCGAGCTGCCACATGGCAGGTCATGTAGAAAGAGCTTGAATGAATCAGAAAATCTTTCTAACTTGAATGAAGAACAAATAGGAATCAGTATTTTCCTCCTGCCTTTATACATTTTTCAGTTAAGTTGAATTAAAAATGCATGACCAGATGATCCTGGCCTTTGCCTTTCTCCATTCTCCAAGGCTTCCTAAATTTTTATTGAATTACTTAGAGAGGCTTCTTACTGGTTTCTCATCCCTTTCATTTTGAACTTCAGCTGCCACTGTTCTGTTCCCTGTGTCCCAGCTCTGGTTTTGAAGCACCTGGAGGAGAAGCCTCACCCAAAGGCAGGCAGCAATCTGCCAATTTCATATGAATGTGTTGCTTCAGAGAGAGAACAGTTGTTGACTAGTTCATTAAGTTCACAGCATCTCCATCAGCACTTGGTTTATGCCACAGTTAAAATTATGAACTAGTTCATGCTAATTGCAAAGGAGTTCTGTTAATACAGTCAGTATTTCTACATAGATTTTCCCTGGTTTATTAACAATTTCTACACTTGATAGCAGGAGATGAAAGTGCATTTATGTTTCTCATGGTTAGCCTTTCTCACCAGAGAGCAAAGTTAGCCGGCATCGTGATGTGTTCATACTCCCCCCAAAGCCTCACACCAATTATCCATTTTTCTGATAAGTTTATGATATTTTTTTCTTTTAAAAATGGAAGATCATTATAAAAAGATTTCTTTTTCTTCATAATAATTATAGAAGACATAAGAATCCATTTTCTGTTACATAAAATTACATAATTTGGATTTGTCTAAGATAACTGAGTTGTTTTATTCTGGTTAATTAAATTCCTAAATGAGATCTGATATTCTTGTTCATTTTTGCTTTTCATATAATGTGTAGCCTAGCAGCATGTGAACTGTTTTAGGGCAAAATAATTCATCTACTTTAAAAAAACAGTGTTTTCAGGATTACTCTGCTGGGTTGTTTCTTGCTTCAGTCTGAAAGTAGCATCTATTTTTAGTATTAAATGGCTAATAGAAAAGTAAGAATTACAGCTATTTCTGAGTTAGAACATTTTCATGTGGCTTCAGTATTTTCTTGGCTGTGAATTTGCCAGGGTAGATACACCAGTCCTAAAATTTAAGTGGAAAAATCTACTCAAAAACCAAATAGTAATGATTTGAGTACCCACACCAGATTACCTTTATATGTATGGTATGCATTGTAGATACACAGACACAAAGAGGATACTTTTTTTTATATCATTTAAATATTTTTCAATACAGAGAGCTCCTGTATACTTAATCTTACCCCTTGCATGTGATTCCCTCTGTTTTTAATGTGTTGACATGTGTTAATAGCTGATGAAGCAATATTGATTCATGAGCGTGCTGTACACTGTGTGGGTTTTGACAGATATATAACGTTAATGTAGTATCGTGCAGAGTAGTTTTAATGTCCTTAAAATAACCCTTGCTTCCCCTATTTATCCCTACCCCATATTTTTATTTTTCAGTACTCACTAAGAGTTTGCTTGTACTTGTTGTTTCAGCAATGAAATAACTGGTAAAGAAAGGAGAGAGAAAAAGTAACAAATGGATAGACTATACATGTATAGAAGAAGTAGGAAAATTAAAGTCTTTTTCTCTCCCCCTGCCCCTAGTGATGAAAGAGGCTCTTCTTTTTATTTGCCCCTAAGAACCATCTTAAGTTTGGAATTGTCACTAACATTGAGTTTTTATGTCTTTTCAGGATGATGATGATGATCCTTTTATGAACATTAATTCTTTAAGAAGAAACAGAAGATAATACTTTTAATCTCTCTTAGAAATGTGTAGTATTAAGGAAAAATAGAAATGTTACAAGGAAGAGTTCACAGTTGAAGAATTTTCTTAGGAATGTTTTTCATCAGATGGTTCCTTTTTTTAAAAATATTTAAGTGTTGCGGTTTAAGAGAAGGATTCAAATGAAGCTTCACCAAGATTCTGATGTATGAGAATTTACTACTTCTTTTAATGTTATTTCCTGGCCATGATTCCATTACATGAGAAACTTCTCAGCTTAAGGATAGAGTTTTGATTCTTCTTATTTTTACTCTGGTTGTTAATTTAACCTGGGTATGTGCTCTAAAATTTAGAGTGTTATGTCATGACTTGCAGTGTACATCTTCTATAGAGCCTGGCTTAAGTGTCATTGATAGTCTGTCATCAAATATTTCGGCTTCACAATCTCAGACTATGACGATACTTTAATCTGGTTACATTTAGGTGAGGAAAACTTGTAAAATGTAACCTGAATCTACAGCAGGTGAAACTGTATATGAAATTGTTCCTAACCTCACTATTTGCTAATAAGTCTGTTTTCTTTTTTTATTGCTTATTATAATGCCAGCCACTGAGACTATAGATAACTAGGCATACTTTATACTTTAAAAATTAGATACTCATTTGTCTGAAAAATAGGAGTGTCTATAAGAAATACATTGAGTTACCACTTACTCCCAAAGATGTTTTCTTTGAGTGTTGGTAATTTTCCCTATTATGTTCTATCATGTATGTTTCTATTTTTCTTTTTTTCTTGTTTTTTAGGGGAAAAAAAGTTTAAATTCTTTTTTAATATATCTTGGAGAATATTGAAGAATTCTTTTTCCAGAAAAAATGATTTACTGAATCCTTTGGTTTTATTAGATTAAAATACTGAAATATAACTTCTGTGGATCTTTGATGTCAAAAGTTTTCATTAACAATATTTTATCTTAATATTGGTTCATATGAAGTATTTCTAAGCAGGCAGTTTTGGAAATCTTCATGGAGTAGGTTATGGTAAATTTTCTTTTTCTTATTTGTTTTAAGGGAGAAATAAAAAATGTTTCCACTTTAAACTTGAGTAGTCCTATTTAAGTCCATAAAAATATCCCTGGGAATATTTTTTATTGTTTCAGTCTTGTGAGATAGCTTTATTAAAAAACTTTTCAGGGAAGCCATCGATTTAACCATGCCCTGGCCTGATATGTCTTTATAGGTAGAAACCATTGGCTTGGCAATATTCATGAACATCAAAATAGTTGTACCTGAAATGTGTCAAATTAGAAAAGAACAGTTTTTACAGCAGCAGCTTCTAGAACACCTTTGAAATGGCGTAAATCAGAAATTGTAAAGTGACATTCTAAGGAGATTCTTAAAAAATATTTTTCTTGCCTGATTGAATAGATGGAATATTTTACCTAATGCCCAAAGCATGAACTCAGTGGAAAGCATTGTTGTACGTTCTCAGACAGATCTTTTGGTACATCTTTATTGGAACTGAAATCTAATGTTTCCAGTATTTGAAGAACAACGAGAGATTCACCTGGCAGTGATAGTTGCTGGTCAGAACCTGGTCCAAGGGTGTGACAGGCCCCAGACATGGCAGGTGGAGTGGGGCCAGGCATCATCAGCTGTGGCATTTTCAGCTGCCAGTTCTAGGTAGCTGCTCAGGGTTGGGAGTGAAGAAAATGATCCCTAAAATATCCTGACAGATTCCCGGGGGGGGGGGGGGGGGGAATAAGGCTCCATTTTAAAGAACTGCTCTAGCCTATGAAAGCACAGCTGAATGTGATGATTTAACTGCTGAGGAAAGTGATTCCCTGGCAGGTACAAAAGGGGAAAATCTCCTCAAATATTTCAAGTCATTTTGAATAGTAGTAGCCCGCTGCTAAAAGTGCTTAACTGCTACCTAAAAAGTTGAAGCCCTTAGGGACTAAAAGAGTCAGGAATAAGATAA
This sequence comes from Elephantulus edwardii, assembly GCF_000299155.1. Classification (NCBI taxonomy): domain Eukaryota; kingdom Metazoa; phylum Chordata; class Mammalia; order Macroscelidea; family Macroscelididae; genus Elephantulus; species Elephantulus edwardii. Next base: position 833,311 of record NW_006400147.1, read on the forward strand.
TTAAAAATGGAAGAAACACCATTTTGTTCTTCAATAATGAAACATCATTATTATATCACTAAATATGCCTTATATTCTGTGTTGATACAACAAATTCTTATATTTTCCCACAATTTTCAGACATATTAGTTTGGGGTTTGGAGGTCTTTCCAGTGATTCCAGGACACCTGCAGTTAATCTTGGAGGCTGTTACAGAGAAATAGGGAGAAATGTTGACAGACTTTCTGTAGGGAATCCTATCACCTATCAAAGGATAAATCTTTTGTGTTTTATTTCCTATCAGAAAGTGCAATAGTTCAACACAATATAGGTTAAACGCTTCAAAAAGAGAAGGAAAATATACATTGTAATTCATTTTATGAAGCAAGCATAAAAAAAGCTCAAAAAAAGGCACTATAAGGAGGGATCTGATTTGATGGTATGTTGTTATGTGCCATCGAGTCACTTGCAACTCATAGTGACCCTATGTACAACATCCCTAAACTCGGCTCTGTCCTGTGCCAATCGCACCATTTCAAGTACACGCATCCTCATTACCCCAGTCACTGAATCAGTCCACCTCATAGAGGGCCTTCCCCTCCTGCGCTGTCCCTCCACTCTACCAAGCATGATGTCCCTCTCAAGGACCTCTCCCTCCTTGCAGCATGTCCAAAGTATGTTAGATGGAGCCTTAGAATCCTTGAATCCAAGGAGCAGCCCGGTTTGACCCTTTCCAGGATGAATCTGTTTGTTTTCCTAGCAGTCCATGGCACCCTCAATACTCTTCTTGAGCACCACAGCTCAAAGGCATCAATTCTCTTTCTATCCTCCTTAGTCATTGTCCAACTCTGATGCATAACAAGTGATAGCAAAGACCATGGCCTGTATCAGATGCACCTTAGTCTCCAAAGAGACACCATTGCTCTTCAGTACTTTGGAGAGGTCTCTAACAGCAGGCTTTCCCATGGCGATACATCTTCTAATTTCCTGGCTGCTGGTGCCGAGAGTGTTGACTGGAGCCAAGCAAACTGAAGCTATGAACAAGCTCAGTCTCTTCACCATCCATCCTGATGCTGCCAATTGGCCCAGTGGTGAGAATCTTTGTCTTCTTGACATTGAGCCTCAATCTATATTGGAGGCTATAGTCCTTGACCCTCTGCAGCAAGCGCTTCAGGTCCTCCTCAGTTTCAGCAAGCAGGGTTGTATCATCTGCATGTCGTAGATTGTTGATAGATCTTCCACCAATCTTGACTCCACATTTCTCCTCATAGAGCCCAGCCTCCCGGATAATCTGTTCTGCATGCAGGTTGAAAAGGTATGGTGACAGGACTTGATGGTATACACACACACAAAATAATAATTTTTTTTGTTTTTTTTTAAAAAGGCACTATAAGCAAAGAAGCTTCAGGCCAATATCTTTTTTTAATAGAAATCTGAATTCTGGCTTAGGTCAGACACACCTCAGTCTTCAAAATGTTTATTTACTTTTGAACACTTTAAAGAGGACTTTTGTAGTAGATTTGCCCAATCAAATGAGTCGTTTTCTTTCTTGACTGCAATTTTGAAGGGCTTTGTGAATTTAGGAAAATTTAAATCCTTGACAATTTCAGTATTTTTTCCATCTATCATAGTGTTGGTCATTGGTCCACTTGTGAGGATTTTTGTTTTCTTTTGTAGAGTGAGGTGTATTACACACTGAAGGCTGTAGTCTCTTCTTCACTGTTCCACATCCTCACATTTAGCCACCTCATGTGAGGTGCTATGGTTTTATTGCAGGTTGTTGATGGATCATCCTCTAGTCCTGATGCCAAGTTCTAGCTGCTTGGATTATTGCTCAGTATACATGTTGAATAAATATAAGAGGATGCACGCCTGGTGCACCTTTTCCCTGATTTTACACCCTGCAACACCATCTGTAGACAGGTCTGCGTGACCACAATTAACAGTTCTGGAATCCGCATTCTTTGCAATGTTATCCATGGTTACGGTCCACATCATCTAATGCCTCTATGTATTGGGAAAATAAAACCCCCACATCTTTCTGGTATTCACTAGTTTTTCAGGTAAAACACATCTGACCTTAACAAAGATGTCCTTTGTTCCTCATCTTCAGAATCCAGTTTGCATTTTGCCCGCTCCTTGTCTTTGTGCTTCTACAACCATTATTTATTCATCTTTAGCATAATTTTACTGGCAGGAGTTACTGGTTCTGACTCAACAGCAGCTAGTTATGTGAGCATTTGTATGAGATAGTTTCATATTCTAGTAGTGTTTCCAAACACCTATGCTCCCTTGCTGAACATCCAGAAGACTCCTCTCTTCTAATTTGCTTCTGTGGACCTTGATTTCTTTGTGGGAAGAGAGTGTGAGTTTTCTTTCCTTCACTCACGACTCAGCTTAATCCTCACCCTCTTGCTTTACCTGCCACGTAGGCCTCTGCCCCTGGGCCCAGTCATCCCCTTCAGGGGTCTGTTCAAAAGCTTTGGGAGGCCTACTATTTTTTAAGACCTGCTCCAACCATAGTTTATGTACTGGGAACTGAACCTAAGCCAAGTCAGTGGGGCCCTTTGCCAGATGTTTAAACAGAAGATGAAATACATCAGGCTAATCTCTCTGGCATAGCTGAAACATACAAAGCTCAGATGGTATATAGATCATTTGTGATGACGAGGGTGAAGCCCGAAGAGTGAAGAGCAAAGCACTGTTAGGAGATAGGAAGTACAGCATTTTGACAGCATTTGTTCCGGGATTCAGTTGTTCCTATGACCCAGCAGCACCGGATTTCTCGGCTCTTTCAAGGGACCAAAGTTAGTTACCTTCAAATTGATTCCAGCTTATGTGTGGTCAAGTGAGCTGTGCTTGGGATTTTCAAGGACTTTTTGAAGGTATTTTTCCCAAATGGATTGCCAAGTCTTTGGCAGTGGACTCACTGGATGGACTAAAATACCCAGCCATCTTGATAGCAGCAAAGCATTTTCATCATTCACATCACTCAGGGACTCCTTTCGAGGCCACCTACACTTTATAATGTAGTCCGTGGCTCGCTTGATGACAGTTTTGATTCCTGTGATGACATGCAATGAGGACAACGTTGTACATTTACTTTGGTTCTCCAGTGTGAGTTGGAGAACAAGCGACTTCCAACAGGGGAGGCACAGGAATAGCTTCAAGTGGTGGCATAAGTGACCCAGCTTGAGGGCAACATCAGTCTCAGAAGTGTCAGTGCTGCTCTTGGCAGAGCATTTTTTCTCTCTGAGCTAAGACAGCAGGAAGCTTGAGGTGAAGAGTAGAAAGATTGAAATTGCCTCTGCTATAAATCTAATTTCTAGCTAGAGGAAAATTTCATTCAGCAACTATGTGTTGAATCCCTATCATGTCCTCTCACTTGGGCTGGATCCCAGAGCCTCCTCGTTACATTTCAGAATTGTTTACTTCAGCTGCTCCCCTGGGCTTAAAGTCAGACCTATAGATTCAGAGTCAAACCTAGGGAAACAAAAGTCTAGAGTTCTAAAGTAAAATAATGTAAACCTTTATTCAATCTCTTGATAAAACAAGAAATGCAAATCTCAAAGTCATCTTTCTTTTTCTCTCCCTTCCACCTGCTCTTTTTCAGTATTCATCCAACCTGGCAATTGTTTTTCCATCTCTCCTCCTCATTCTGAAATCCCCTAAACTCACACTCAATCCACACAGATGTTAAATGTTTATATATATATATTCCTTCATCTACCTCTCCCCCTCTTAGAATTCTCTCTGATTTGGAGGTAAAGGCATTGTTATTAGGCCCATTCAGCTTCTCTGGTTATTCTCATTATCCTTAGTACTAATTCGTCTGTCAGGGAGCTCTGTTGATCTACTGGGAAAGAAATTGTACAGCCAGCCGAAAGGTAGGCAATTCAAATCCTCCTGCTGCTCCGTAAAAGACTAGTAATCTCTGCACTTTGTAGCCTTTGAAACCCTGGTGAAGGGTTAGCTGTGAGTCAGCTTCAGTCTCCACAGCAATGCCTTTGACTTTAAAAGTCTATTATCAAGAAGCTCTGGTTGTATAACCTGCAGCATGTTCACTGCTGACCAAAAGCCCCCACGTTTCTGGTGCTTCATAACCTCAAAGAATAAAATGGGTGGTCTCCTGTCACAGTTTACAGCCTCAGAAACCTGATGGTGGGTTTTTTTAAGAATTGATCCAATGGCAGTGAGTGAATCTAACAATGGCAAAGCAGAATTATCTCCAGTGGTTGGAGGTGTGGGGAGTCACTGAGTCCCTGGGCCCATCTCTTGCCACATCAGCTAACTGTGGCCCAGCAAGTCCAGGACACAACTCTGTCCTTTAACAGTTTTATAATCTAGCCTACCCACACTGAGCCAGGCAAAACAGTTTGAAGTCGGAAACTTGTCAGAGCTCTGCACGGTCCCAGGGGCACACAACCGCCCAGCTAGGGCTTTTTAGAGAATGTAATTTTTCACTCTGGCCTAGGGAACAAGTATGCTGTTTGCTCCCTACCGCAGAAGGACAGACACAGAAAAAGTCAAGTGCTGCGGGCCCACTTCACTCTTTACTTGAGATTGTCAGCATTAACAGAGATTTGGGCACAGACTTTATCCTAGCTTGACCTTCCGCCGTTTTCAGCAGGGGCAGTGTTGAGGTGGTGCTGTTGGTCAGGCCTTTGTGCATTTATGAACTCACGGAATCATGTCGTGTATTCCACCTGAGTCAGGTACAGCCCCACGAGTGGAGGCGAAAAGAGGAACTAAGGGATATACACACACCCCTACACCTGCAGTTTGTATGCGTTACTACCCATTAGCTAGTATTACGCTATTAAAAAAGGGCAGCAAATAATAGATGTTGGAGAGGATGTGGCGAGAAATGAACACTATACATTGTTGGTGGGATTGTAAAATGGTGCAACCATTCTGGAAGGCAGTTTGTCCTTCAAAAAGCTGAACCTAAAAATTCCATATGACCCAGATATTTCATTACTTAGAATATACCCTGAGAATATGAGAACTGAGGCACAGATTTTTACACCAATGTTTATAACAGCATTATTCACCATCACAAGACCATGGAAATAGCCCAAAT
>NW_006400147.1:838472-839799 GCF_000299155.1 Elephantulus edwardii
CACACACACATATACAAACTTTCTTGGGCTGTGTGATTCTGCTCCTAAGCCATTAGGTTCCACAAGTTAGCCCCTCATTCACTGATCCCCACTTTCCATGATGAAACCATAGGAACCGCATGTCTGAAAGAATTGGATGCCATCAGCATGTCCTGGCAATGACTTGGGAAGCTGGTGGCATATGCTTTCCAGTGAGGCCATCAGACCCCTAGTCCTCACAGGAAGACTGCAACGTTTAGGGGCAGCAGGCCTGCTTTCTCAGAGAACTCTAGTTTCAGGACAAAGCATTTCCATGTGAGTCTAAAGCATCAGCTTGCCTGCTCGGTATTCCTATTGTGCATTCACTCTGTTAAAGAAGACTTCCCTTGTGTGAATATACTTTTCTCTATCCATTCGTTTGTTGATGGGCACTAATGGAATACTATGCTGCATTGAAAAACAAGGAACTCAAGTAGTATTATTCAAAATGGGTGACACTGGAGGACATTATGCTGAGTGAACTAATTCAGTCCCACAAGGATAAACATTGTATAAAACCATTATTGTAAAATGAATATAAGGATCCAAGAGGGGTGGGAGAGGCTGGAAGCAGAGGGATGAGGATGTGCAGGGCAAAGAGGGGATTAATCACTGGTTTGTACAATTTGATGAGTAGCGGAGTGAGGGAAATTGAAAGAATTTGTATTCAAATTTTGTAAATAAACTAGTAGAGAAACACTAGGGAAAAGTTAAGACCATTGTTATTTTGGGAGTGTTGGGCTGCAGCTGCTTCTATTGGGATAGACAAGAAAGCATAACACTGAGTTCCATGAAATTCTCAGGGAAGAATGTTCTGGAATCTATTATGTACAAATCTCCAGATAGGATGTACTGAGGGGCAAAGTGTTAACATAAATTGCTGGAAGATGCAAACTCACAACAGTTTCAAAGACAAGACAGTATTATGTTCTGTTTTTCACATGGTCATCTTCAATCAGAGCTGACTTAATGGAATTAGCAATCACCACACAAAAGGGGGGAAAGGGATCATACACAAACATCCAGAAGTTAAACCCCTCCTGAATTCCTTCAGCTCTCGCTGTGGGGCAGGGACATAATTTTCACATCCCTTGATCCTTCATGTCCTCCCTCCAGGGTTATAGGAATTATGGAATCATGACTTTAGGAAGAGTGAGAAAATGGAATCCAGAATGAACAAATAAATTCATCCCTGCTGGCAGAATGAGCCAGTCAGCAACATCTTTCTCCACAGTTTGATGCTCAGTTTACCACACTTCACTCCAACTACAGTTAAAGCACTGTTAGGAGATAGGAAGTACAGCATTTT
>NW_006400147.1:869767-881141 GCF_000299155.1 Elephantulus edwardii
CCACTTCTGAAATAGCAGGCCTCTGAAAACCTTATGTACAACAGAACATGTACAACAGAATGAGCCAGTACATGGAGAAGACTGAAGTTGTCAATGGCTTCATTTTGCTTTGGTTTACAATTAATACTCATGGCAGCAACAGCAGTCAAGAAATCAAAACACATGTTGCATTAGGGTAATCTGCTATCTGGAACCTCTCCAAAACAAAGATATCAGGTTAAAGTGTGCCTGATCCAAGCTGTGGTATTTTCTATTGCTTCGTAGACATCTGAAAGTTGGATAATAAATAAGGAAGAGCAAAGAAGAATTAATATTTTGAATGATAGTGTTGGAGAAGAGTTTGGAAGATACCATGGGCTTATATTGTATATTGTTGTGAAGGAAGCCTGCTAGGGCTTCTTAGAGGCAAGGGTGGTAAAACTTCATCTCACATGCTTTGAGCATGTTTTCAGGAGAGGCCATCCCTAGGGAAAGGACATCATGATGACAACGGTCATAAGGTTATGATTTATAGTTGACTTGGGACACTTAATAACAACAACATATTTGAGCATTCATGAAACCTGACAACAATTAATAACCTCATGTGTTTATATTTTAATGTTTTAGAAATATCTTCAGGGCAGATTCCTAAATGTGTGGTTCTTGGGTAAAAGGGCAAATGAATAGGTGGTTGTTGTTAGGTGCCATTGAGTAGATTACGGCACACAGTGACCCTGTGAACAACAGATCTGAACCCTGTCCTATCCTGTGCCATCCTCACAATCTCTAACAAACTTGAGCCCATTGCCACAGTCACTGTGGCAATCCTCCTGGTTGAGGTCTTCCTCTCTTTCACCATCCCCTCACCCTTCCCAAGCATGATGTCCCTCTCCAAAAAATGTAGGTATGTACTGTTGAGTCAACTGTGATTTGTAGTGACCCTGTGTGAGCAATAGCCCTGAACCCTCCCCTATCCTGAGCCAATCTCACTGTCTCTAACACACCTGTCCCTATTACCCTAGCCACTGTGTCAGCCCACCTCATTCAGGGTCTTCCTCTCCTGCACTGTCCCTCCACCCTTCCAAGCAAGATGTCCTTCTCCAAGGACTAGTCCTTCTTGGCAACATGCCCAAAGTATGTGAGAGAGAACTTTAAAATCATAGTCTCCAATGACCAATTTGGTTTGAACCCCTCCAGGACAATGACCCCCTCCAGGACAAACCTGTTTGTTCTCTTGGCAGTCTGTGGTATGTATGTTCAATACTCTTCTCCAGCACCACAACTCAAAGACATTGGTTATTTTTCCATCATTATTAGTCCAGCTCTCTGATGCACAGCAAGTAGCTGCAAAGACCATAGCCTGGATCAGGCACACCCTAGTCTATAGCCTGACATCTTTGCTCTTTAGTCTTCTGAATAGGTCCTTGACAGCAAATTTTCTGGAGAGGTTCCTGACAGCAGATTTTCCTAAAGCAATTTGTCTTCTGAGTTCCTGACTTCTGGTGCCAAGAGTGTTGATTTTGGAAACAAACAAAAAAATTAACAATCTCAGTCTCTTCACCATCTATCATGGTTCTGCCAATTGGCTAAGTGGTGAGAATCTTTTATTTCTTTATGTTGATATGCAGTACATATTGACTTTAGTTCCAGACCTTCTGAAACAAACACTTCATATCCTCCTCAATTTTGGAATGCAAGGTTGTGTCATCTGCACAACACAGGTTGTTGATGAATCCTCCTTCAATTCTGATGTCACATTCTTCCTTGTAAAGTCCAGCCTTTGGAATGACCTGTTCTGTATATAGACTGGAAAGGTCTGGGGACAGGATGCATCCTTGATTTCCTTCTTACCTGATTTTGAAACATGCAGTGTTTTCTTCCTCTCTGATGATGACTGCTTCTTGATCCAAGTATAGTTTTTGCATGAACTCAATCAAATGTTCTAGGATTCCTATTCCTCTCAAGGTTAGCCACTATTTGTTGTGTTCCACACAGTCAAATATCTTCATATAGCCAATGAAACACAGATAGACATCCCTCTGGTACTCTCTGTTTTCAGCCAAGATTCATCTGACATTGACTATGATATCTCTAATGCCTTGGCCTCTTCTAATCCTAGTTTGTATTTCTGGTAGTTCTTTGTTGTTGTGCTGTTCTAGTTGTTTTTGGATAATCTTCAGCAAGATTTTGCTTGCATATTAATTAGTGGTGTTGTTCGATAATTTTCACAGTATGTTGAATCACATTTTTTTTTGAATGGGAATAAATATGAATATCTTCCAGTCAGTTGGCTAGGTAGTTGTGGCCAGATTTCTTGACACAATCTGGTGAGTCATCAAGTGCTCCATCTGTTTATTGAGTATCAGTTGGTAAGCCATAAATTTCTAGAGCCTTGATTTTTTTCCAATTCCTTCAGAACAGCGTGAACTTTCTCCTTCATCACCATAAGCTCTTGAACATAAGTTGTTCATTAAATTCTTCTGGGTCAGCCAGTTCTTTTTGGTACAGTGACTTTGTGTACTCCTTCCATCTTTTTTTGATACTGCCTAGATCATTCAATATTCTGCCTCAGAATTGAATTTGTTCTTCAGTTCCTTCAGCTTAAGAAATGCTGAACAAGTTCATCTCTTATAATTTGCTGACTTCAGTGTTTTGCATATTTCATGATAGTATTTGGCTTTGTCTTATCTTTGAAATCTTCTGTTCAGCTCCTTGACTTCCTGATTTATTTCCTTTGCTTTGGCTTCTTAGCATTTTAGTGCAATAGTCAGAGTTTCTTCTGACATCCATCTTAGTCTTGTCTTCCTCTTCTGCATTTGTATTGACTTATTGCATTCTTTATGGATGGCATTCTTGGTATCCATCCCATAATTTATCTGGTCTTTATTAGTTAATATTCAAGGCCCCAAATGTGTTCTTGAAGTGCTTTTAAAATTCTGGTGAGATAGATTCAAGGTGAAATTTTGGTACTTGTGGATTCAAATTAATTTTCTTTAGTTTAAGTTTGAGTATCTCTATCTCTGTCTCTATCTCTATCTCTATCTCTATCTCTATCATCTCTATCTCTATATCTATATCTATATCTGTATCTATCTGTATCTGATCTGTTCCACAATCAGCACTCGACCTAGTTTTCACAATTGATATTGAGCTAATCCAATGATTCTTTCCACAGATATAATCAATATAATTTCTGTGTAAACCATCAGGTGAAATCCATGTGTCTAGTAGCCATTTTTGTTTTTTATAAAAGGTATTAGCAATAAATAAATCATTGACTATAAAAAATTTTATCATTCTATCTCCACCCTCAATTTTGTTACTAAGTCCATGTTTTCTAACTACTGGTCTTTCTTTTTTGTTCTCAATCCTTCTTTTTTAATTTCTTCTTCCTTGTTCCTGTTCCTTGTTTTTGCATTCCAGTCACTCATTATTATCAATGCTCCTTTTCTGCATGTTCAATTGATTTCTGACTACAAAAATTGGTAGAAATCTTCTATTTCTTCTTCTTTGGCTGTGGTAGTTGGTGCATATATTTCAATGATAGTGATATTAATATATATTCCTTGTATGTTGTTGTTATGTGCCATTGAGTTACCTTTGACCTATAGAGACCCTATGTACAGCAACTCTGAAGCCTGCCCTGTCCTAAGCCAGTCTCACTGACTCCAACAGACTAACCACTATTGTCCCAGTTTCTGTATTAGTCCATCTCATCCAGGGTCTTCCTTTCCTGTGCTGTTCCTCCACCCTTTTGAGCATGATGTCCTTCCTTCTCCAAGGATCAGTCTCTCCTGGTCACGTGCCAAGAGTATGTGACACAGAGCTATAGAATCCTACTCTACAAGATGAGACTTGGTTTCACTATCTCCAAGACAGACTTATTTATTTTCTTGGCAGTCCATGGTGTGTTCAAGATTCTTCTCCAGCACCACAGTGTGAAGGCATTTATTGTTCTTCTGTTGTCCTTAGTCATTATCCAGTTCTCTGATGCATAGCAAGTAATTGCAAAGACCATGTCTTGGATTAGGCACACCTTAGTCTCTTGACTGACATCATTGCTTTTCAGTACTCTGGAGAGGTCTCTGAGCAGAATATTCCAATGTAATTTGTCTTTAGATTTCCTGACTGCTTGTGTTAAGAGTATTGTGGAGCTGAGCAATCTGTAATTGTTAACAACTTCAATCTCTTCTCTACCTACCATGGTGCTGCCAGTTGGCCCAGTGGTGAGAATCTTTGTCTTCTTGATGTTGACCTTCAATCGATATTGAAGACTACAGTGTTTGACCTTCTGCAGCAAGGTCTTCTTCAATTTCAGCAAGCAAAGTTGTGTCATCTGCATAACATAGGTTATTGATGAATCTTCCTCCAATCTTGATGCTCATAAAGACCTGCTTTCCAGATGATCTGTTCTGCATATAGGTTGAAAAGGGATAGAGATAAGACATATCCCGGACACATTCATTTCCTGATTTTTAACATACAGTGTTTCCTTGCTCTAGACTAACAACTGCTTCCTGATGTCAGTATAGGTTTTACATGAACCAAATCAGGTGTCCTGGGATTCCCATTTTCCTCAAGGTTAGTCACAATTTGTTGTGACCCACACAGTCAAATGCCTTTGCATAGTCAATGAAACACAGATGAATATACCTCCAGCGAACTCTTTGCTTTCTGCCAAGATCCACCTGACATTGGCAATAATGTCTCTAGTGCCACGACCTCTTCTAAACCCAGCTTGCATTTTTGGTAGTTCTCTGTCGATGTCTGGATAATCTTCAGCAGGATTTTGCTAGTATGTGATATTAGTAATATAGTTTGATAATTTCCACACTCTGTCCTGTCACCTTTTTAAAAAATGTGAATAAATATGGATCTCTTCCAGTCAGATGCCCAGGTAGTTGTCCTCCAGATTTCTTGGCAGAATCTGGTGAGCACACTCAGAATAGTGTCTGTTTCTTGAAATATGTCAATTGGAATTCATCAATTCCTGGGTCTTTATTTTTTGCCAAGCCTTTCCAAGCAGCCTGAACTTCTTTCTTCATTGCCCTAGGCTCTTGATTATATGTTGTTTCTTGAAATTCTGTGTCAGCCAATACTTTTTGATACAATGATTCTGTATACTCCTTCCATCTTCTTTTAATGCTTTCTGGATCATTCACTATTTTGCCCATAGCATCGTTAAGTATTGAAATTCGTGGCTTGAATTTGTTCTTTAGTTCCTTCAGCTTAAGAAATGCTGAGTGATTTCTTAGTTGTTGGAATTGACGGAAAACCTCATAAGCAGTTCCTTTCTTCACCTCTGCCTTGCATGCGGACTTCTGAGTTGTAAAACAACCCAGTTGTAGATGGAATTTGGTCCAGGACTTAAGAATGATAAATGACATAGTTGAGCCTCTAAAAAAAAAAAAAGAAATGCTTAGTAAGTCGGCCCTTTTGATTTTCTGATTTCAGCTCCTTGCACATTTCATTAAAATACTTTATTTTGTCTTTCAGAGTTTCTCTTTGAAATCTTCTGTTCAGCTCCTTAACTTCTTGATTTCTTCCCTTTGCTTTGGCTTCTTGGAACTCTAGAGCAATACTTAGAATCTCTTCTGACATCTATTTTGGTAATTTTTTCTTCTTCCTTCTTTTTAATGACTTTTTGCATTCTTCATGATTATATTCTTTTAAAAAAATTTCATTAACTTTTATATTATTCTGTTGGCCTAGTGGATAGAGAGTTATGCTACCAAGCCAAAGGTGGCGAGTTTAATCTGTGGCCCTCAGGCCTGGTTTTAATTGTTTTTGGTCAAACATCCCTCTAAGTGGTATAGCACTGGTCTGTCTATTTGCTGTAAAGAGGTAACTCGTGGGTGCTGTGATGCTAAACACTGTGACCCTGATGTGTCAAATGTGATAATGGTTACCCATGGTGAACAGTGTTTGGTGGAGCTCCCCAATTAAAACAAGCTTAGAAGCTGGAGTGGCATCCACTTCCAAAATAGCTTGCCTCCAGAAACTCTATGAAAGTGGAGAAATGATGACATTTACACAAGTGTTCAGTTCTTTCATTCATAGGGTTACTATGACTCATTTATGACTCAATGGCACTTAACAGCAAATACTCTGGTTTCCTTACAAAGTTTGAATACATTGTATTTCACAAAAATTCCTTCCTATTTCCTTCACCCCACCCACCCATCGAATTGTGCAACCTTATGATTAACATCCAAAACCCTCAACCTTACCCCTCTATTTCTACCCTCTCCCCACCCCCATCTTGGATCCTCATACTCATTCTAAAATAATGGTTTTATACAGTAATTGTCCTTGTGGGACTGAGTTCACTCAATATAATGCTCTTCAGTCCCTCCTAAGTTAGGTAGTAATTTATAAAATGATTGCTCCTGGGTGCTGTGTAGTATTCCACTGTATGAATGTACCACAACTTCTCAATTTATTTGATTGTGGTTGGATGAAGGATATTCTTGATATCTTCCCACAGCTTATCTGGTCTTCATTCATTAGTGTTCAAGTCCTCAAACCTGTTTCTGAGATGGTTTTTAAATTCAGGTAAGATAGACTCAAGGTCAAATTTTGATTCCCGTGGATTTGATTTAATCCTCTTTAGCTTTAATTTGAACTTGCATATGAGTAGATGATGATCAGTCCCACCTGACCTAGTTTTCACTGCTAATACTCAACTTCTGAAATGATTCCTTCCACATATATAATCAATCTGATTCCTGTGCATATCATTAGGTGAAATCCATGTGTATAGCCTGCATTTATGTTTCTTATAAAAGGCATTTGCTATGAATAAATCATTGGCTGTAAATAATTCTATCATTCTACCCACAACTTCATTTCTGTCACCAAGTCCATATTTTCTGACTACTGATCTTTCTTCCTGGTTCCCAACTTTCACTTTCCTACCACCTGTAATTATTAATGCATCTTGGTTACACGTTCGAGTGATTTCTGATTGCAACAGTTGGTAGAAATCATTTATTTCCTTCTCTTTAGCTCTGGTGGTTGGTGCATAAATTTGTATAATAGTAGTATTAAAAGGTCTTCCTTGTATGCATATGGATATTATCCTGTCACTCATAACATTGTATTTCAAGATGGATCTAGAAAAGGCCTTTTTTTATCTATGAAAACAACCACATTTTTTCTCACCTTTTCATCTCTAGCACAATAGATCATATGATTATCAGATTCAAAATGTCCCATGCCAATCCATCTCATTTCACCAATACCTAATATGTCAATATGTATGCATTCCATTTCTTTTGTAACAATGTCTATTTTTCCTCTATTTATGCTTCTCATATTCCACATTCTAATCATTAGTTTCTACCTACAACTGTTCCTCTTCCTTTGTGTTTCTGAATTTGACGGCTCACCCTCAGTTGCTACACTAGTGTGCTCTGCTGTACATAGAACTTTTGAAGGCCTGTTCTATTTCGGAAGTGGATGGTCAATCCTTCTTCCTAGTCTGTCTTAATTTGTACACTTAGTTTTAGAACAGTATCTGACAGACAAGCATAAGTGTGCTCTATTGTTCATAGGGTTTTCAAAGGTCTGTTAATTCAGAAATTCATAAACTTCTTCCACTCCTTGGTCTGTCTGTCTTTGAATACTCGGCTTTTGAGCAATATTTAAGAGCCAAGCATTTTACGCAGAAGAGCATATGAAAGACTTCCCCAATTTCTCATTGTGTGAACTGGAGAAGAGCCTTTTATCTGCTTTTGTGGAAACAGCCCATCTGTTCAACCACAACTGAATGGATTGAGAAACTGTGGTACATTCACACAATGGAATACTATGCAACACACAGGAGCAACAATTTTAAAAAAAGTCTGCATTACTTGGGAGAGACTAGAGAGCATTATGCTGACATAACTAACTTTGTCTCATAAGGACAAATACTACATAAGACCATTATTGTAAAACTAGAAGGATAACTAGTAAAACATGTATGGGAACTCAAGAGAGAAGGTGTGGGAGCAGAGGGGTATAGATGGGTAGAGGTGAAACTACAAGGTTTCACAGTTTGATGGGTGGAGGGAGTGGGGTAAACAAATGAGAAGGATCAGGATGAAAAGACAGGGTAATTATGGGCAAGGTCCAGTGGTGATTAATTTTATAAAACATAATGCATGAAAATGATTATATGAAACACGATATAAATAAAGAATAACATGAAAAACCATGTATACAAACTTTTCAAAGCATATGAAGTTATACAAAGCAAACCAATATAAAATTTTTAAAAAAGAAAAAAAATAGAAAGACCCAACCCATTACACAGCCGATGTATTTGGTGTTGTGCCCCTATTTGGTGCCCTCCTTTGATGCATATGTTATGGTCCCATCCCCACCTCCCTGCCCCCTGCAACATCCCAATCAATACCCTTACCTTATCTCATCAGCACTTCCCTCCCCCTTCTCCCAACTAACTGATATGGCTTAGGCCTCTGGCCTCTTCTGCCTACCGTTTCTATCTTCTGAGTCCCCAAAGGAATAGGTATGTTAAATATCACCAAGTTCTCTATTGGTGGTGCGGCTCTGCATTTCTGTCAGCAGTGAGAAATTGCTTTTTCCCCCTGCAGCTTTCCATGAGGGTGTATGGTTAAGTATTACCTTTTTTTGGATGATCTGATAGACAAGAAATTGTATGTTAGCATAGTTTCATCTCACATTTCTATCATTGTAAGAGAAGTAAAGTTTTTGAAATGTATAAGAGCATTTTGCATCTCCTTTTCAAAATATGTCACCTATCCTCTATTTTGCTGAATTCTTTCATAGACTAAATTGCTTTTATCTTTGTTTCCACAGGCTTCTCTAGATGTAATGTCATGTGGTCCACCAGTACAGGTATTTACACTTCCTCTTTTTCCAATTATTTTTTTCTTCAAAGCCTCAAAGAAGCTTTATTAAGGGTATTTCTGGGCAGGATTCCTTGGTATAGAGAGACAGATCAGGGGAAAACAGCACCTGAAGGTGGATTGGGATAGGTTTTCATAGTAAAGGTATTTACAGAGGAAAAGGAGGGACAGTCCATTGTGGTTTAGCCAGGTGGGTGAACGAGACCAATCACTCCCTTGGTTGACGTGTATTTTTTGAATCCTTCATTTTCCCCCTTGACCTTGGTCTGGGCCTGGCATCCCAGCCTCTTTAGTGAGAAAAAGGGTGACAAATCTTTATTCTAGCTACTTCTTGCTGAATGGGGCAAAGATCTGGGGCTCAGAGGCTGGATTGGGTTGACCCAGGATCAGTTGCCAGGGGAGACTATGGATGTCACAGCATCTGGTTCACCATTAAGTTGTCATTTCTTTTATTATCTTATGACTTTAACTGCTGTGGAGGTAGTTAGGATGACCGTGGAAGGTCTGTATTAACATGCTTGAAGATGTCTGGGTGCACGCCAAAGTTTTGATGAGGATGGCATCTCCTGCAGCCCCTACAGCTGTCCGGTCTAGACTTTCAAGCGAGGATCTGGGTATGCAGCTTTCTGCGTGTTCTGGGAGTCATTGTTGGACATCTTGACACCATGCAACCTGGTAGGTTCAAGAGAGAGTGAGGGGTGCCACACTTGCTCCAAAAGAGAGTGAGGGCACAACAGGCCTCGACTCCTCTCCTGGAGTTTGTACACCAGATGTTAGGTCTTTGCACTGGATGTAAGGCCATGGACTCAAGGAAGGGACCAGAGAGAAAGACAGAAAGCTCAAAGAAGCTTTATTAAGGGGAGTCCTGGTCTAGAGAGAGAAACAGACCAGGGAAAAACTGCTCTTTTTCCAATTTTCATGTCTTTATTCTTTTTATCTTTTCTGACTTTTCTGACTATTGTTGTTAGGTGTCCTTGGGTCAGCTATGTATGACTTTTAGTGATCCTATGAATATGGACTCTATGCCCATCATCTCTGATATACTTGAGCCCATTGATATAGTCAGTGTCAATCCATCTTTTTAGGATCTTCCTTTCACTGTGCCTCCACCTATCTAAGCATGATGTCTTTTTCCAAGGCCTGGCCCTCCTAATAGCATGCCCAAAGTGTGTGAGACAAAGTTTCATCATCATTGTTCTAAGGAGAACCCTGGTTGCTCTTTCTCCAAGACATATTTTCTTGTTCTTTGGACAATCCATGGAATATTCAGTTCTCTTCTTGAACACCACAATTCGAAGACATCTATTCATCTGTCATCCTTTATCATGTCCAGATGCTTAGCAAGTAATTGAAAAGGCCATGGCTTGGATCAGATATAGCTCTGTCTTTAAACTGACATCACTGCTCTTTAATACCCCAGAGAGGTCCTTAATATTAGATTTTCCCAAAACAACAATCTTTTCCA
This sequence comes from Elephantulus edwardii, assembly GCF_000299155.1. Lineage (NCBI taxonomy): Eukaryota > Metazoa > Chordata > Mammalia > Macroscelidea > Macroscelididae > Elephantulus > Elephantulus edwardii. The sequence continues at coordinate 880,091 of NW_006400147.1, forward strand.
TTCTTAACTGCTGGTACCGAGTATGCTGATTGTGCATCCAAGTAAGGTGAAATTGTTCACAACTTCAGATCTAGTTATAAGTTTCCCATAAGCACAATAAAGTGTTCTGGGATTCCTATTCTTCTCAACGTTAGCCATAGTTCACTATGATCCATGCAGTCAAATGCCTTTGCATAGTCAATAAAACACAAATCTACATCCTTCTGGTATTCTTCACTTTCACCCAAGATCCATCTGACATCAGCATATATCTGATGTATTATCTCGTGACATCCCTGGTCCCATGGCCTCTTCTAAATACAACCTGAATTTCTGGCAGTTCTCTGTTGGTATACGGTTCTAGATATTTTTTAAATATTCTTCAGCACTATTAATAAATTAAAAACTTAGTAATTTATTGACAGGGAACATAACACTTTTTTTCCTAAATATTTTGATGCAATAGTATGAAAATGTAAAAAAAAAATTACATAGCTCTAGAAATTCTGCTTTGTCTAGACAGCCTTTCTAAATTAACTCAGTTTTCCAGTTGCTGTTGAGTTGTTGAGTGTGTGAGTTGAACTATGGGAACTTGGTGTACATGAGATAATCCAGTGTGAACTCCCTATACTTATTTCTCATAACATTTGCTTATATGTAGTTTATACTTTCATATTGTTTATACTAATTTACACTGTTGACAATTTCACAAGTTCTAGTTGCTCCATACACTCAAAACACTTAGTCTTCTGAATCTTTTTTCATTTTAGTCATTTTGGCAGGTAGTTTCTTGTTGCAAACCAGTCGCAGAAAGAAAGCAGGGACACAAGGAAATGAATTCTGAAAAAGAGGGAAGGCTGAAGCAGAGGTCCTCTCACAGCTTAGCATTGTGAAAAGGCCCCTTTCTTAGTCTCCCTATGGTTTTTATTTAGTTTAAGCCAATCCTAATAAAAAAGGTCAATCTCCGCAGACTATATTTTTCTTTTTCTTTTTCTTTTTTTTTAAATTTAGGTTGCTTATTTTTCATTTCAATGAACATCTACAGAGATTTTGGGATTCCATTCATTCATTG
>NW_006400147.1:881301-888710 GCF_000299155.1 Elephantulus edwardii
AAACCCCACCCCCTAGCCCCAAATATAATCCACTCTACAACCCTCATTGCATACTCCTACGATAAAAATAATGCCCTAAAATATAATACTTTAAGTGTTGCTAATGAAACAATGGGTAAGCTTAATCTTAAAACGAAGACCAAAGTTCAGACATGGCTTCCCCTTGGGTGGGAGGCTGGGCAGAATTCTGTTTCTCTCCTCCGGTGGGGCTGGGCGGAATTCTCTGTTTCCAGAGGGTGCTCAGTCCTGTCTGGACTCTGATCTCAGTTGTGGCCTGGCTGTTACTATGCTGGGGAATCCAGAGTTTCTCACTGTGGCTTTGAGCTTTAATTTCTCTGACGACTAATGATGTTATGGACTATTCCTGATGTTTATTAGTCATTTAATTATCCTCTTTTGTGATATGCTTATTCAAGTCTTTTGCCAGAATTTATTGCTTCTTAAAAAATCCCTGAAAAACCCACAGCTGCTGAGTGAATTCTGACTCATAACAACTTTTTCAGACAAACCAGAACTTTTCCACAGATGTTCCAAGGATGTGCATTCTTATGGAGGCAGATAGCTATGTCTTTCTCGTGGGGTTCAAATTGCCTCCCTTTTGGTCAGTATCCTGGTGCTTTGAACAACTGTGCTATAAAGGTGCTCTCTCCTCTCTCCCTCTCACCCCCTTCCTCCTTCCTTCCTTCTGTTGTTGATGTTGCTAAGTGCCATTGAGTCTCTTGCAACTCATAGCGAACCTATGTACAGCAAAGCTGAACCCTGCTCTATCCTGAGCCAACATTATCTCTCTGACACTCCTACCCCCATTACCCAAGTCACTGAGTCATTCCATCTTATCAAGGGTCTTCCTCTCTAGCACTGCCCTTCCCATGTCCCAAGCATGATATTCAAAGGCATCAATTCTCCTTCTATCATCCCTAGTCATCATCTAGATTTCTGATACATAGCAAATGACTACAAAGACTAAGGACTTGATCAGGCACACTTTAGTTTCCAGACTGACATCGTTACTCTTCAGTACTCTGGAGAGGTACCTGACAGAAGATTTTCCCAATTTATCTTTTGATTTCCTGGATGCTGGTACTAAGAGCATTGATTGTGGAGTCAAGCAAACTCAAGCTGTTAAGAATCTCAATCTCTTATCCATTTATCATAATGCTGCCAGTTGGCCCAGGGGTGAGCATCTTTGTTTTTTTCATGTTAGCTTCAATCTATATTGAGGGCTATAGTCCTTGACATTTTGCAGGAAGCACTTCAGGTCCTCCTCAATTTCAGCAAGCAAGATTGTATCAGCTGCATAACACTGGTTATACATGCATTGCAAAATATTCTTAAAGACATTCTTCTTTGTTGCATTCCATAAGCTTGAATGTTTTGTCTTTTACTTTTAACTCTGTCTCTGAATCAGACATTTATTTTGGGGAGGATGTAAGATAGGAGTTCTATAGGGAATGAACATATCTCACCACCATTTGCTGGAATGACTTTCTCCGTGTTCTAAGAACCATGTAACTCATTAATTAAGAATCTACATGTGCACGGATCTGTTTCCTAACTCAATTTTGTCCCATTAGTCTGCTTATTCTTTCTTTTTTTTTTTCAGTCTACTTATTCATGTGCCAGCATGACACTATCTTAATCACTGTCATTTGATAAGAACTTTTATATCCTTAGGAACAAGTCTCCTTACTTTGTTTTTGTTCCTTAAGAGTGTTGCACTAATTACTGAGCCTTCGCATCTGCAAGTAATTCTTTTTCATAACAAGACATTTTGAAATTAATTTTTCATATAATGCATCTGACCTAAGACAAGGTTTCAACAAAAATAGCCTTCTAGTTTTAGTCTGGCTATAATTCCTACCATTGTCAACTGAAGTAGATTTAATTAAAATTTGGTCTTGTTCCCAGACTTGACTAGATATTTCCTTTGATAGTCAAAGAAACTGACATTTGTTCCCAGAACTAAGCTTGTTGTGTGAGATAAGAAAAAGATTAAAAAAGTACTCCTTAGTTGGAATATTTTTGTTGCTTACCTGAAATGTTACCACTCCAATTTCTTAACTGGATGACTCTCTTACCATTTGTGATGTAGCATAACCAAGAAAGGGCAATGAATGCTTTTACTGCCCCAACTCACCCACCTCCTCACCCTCCGATCTCTTTAAAACATATCCTTGATGACCCGGTCTGTACAGAGCTGTGCTGCCAACCTGGCTCTCTGGCACACTGAACCTATCAGTGGCTTCATTGGTGAAAGATGTGTGGTCTCCTCCAGTGTGATTTGTAGCCTTGGAAACCTACAGGAGGGTCGACTATGGGCTGACTCCAACCTAAGAATTTTGAGAGTGATTTGAAAAATAGACACTCCAGGTTTTCCTCAAGTTCTGATCCTCTCACTAGCTTCCTTTCCTTCAAAAACCTAGCACCATAGAACCTAGATCCCACCTAGTCATCCCCTGTTCTTCAGGGCTCTTCCTTTCCCGTCACATGCCACAAGTGCTACAAAGCAGAACAAGAAAAAGATGAAGAATGATAAAGCATAGAGGTTTAGGAGCACTGTGGGTTCAGTGTTGCTTTCTCCCCTTCCACCTGGCCAGTGAACCTCAAGCACAGCCACACCTGTCTGTCACTAGAGGCTTGATTGTTACCATGATGTCAAACAGAGTTTATCCAAGCTTCCAGACTAAGGTATATTAGGGAGAAAAGCCTGGTGTTCTCCTTCCAAAAAGGAGCCAGTGAAAACTCTGGGTGCCAGCAACCAACCAGGAGGATAGCATGGATTGGACAGTGCTTTGTGTCATTGTGCATGAGTGACCAGCACAGGAATAACTCCATGTTAGGACCAGGAGTACATGCGCATTATTACCGTGAAACCTGTGAGAGATGCGACACAATAGGAATGCCTTGCTTTTCCAGGTCTTACAAACTTTCTGCCTTTGATGGGGTGCAATCTTAGCACTCTGAACATATTATCACACTCTGAGCATGTTATCAAGAGAGACCAGTCTCAGGAGAATGACGTGCTTAGTAAAATAGAGGACAGTTAAGAGAGAGAGACAGAGAAAAGTGAATTGACATAGTGGATATAACAATGGTGTTCAGCATAGCAAAGATTTTAAGAGTGCCATAGATTGGGTTGTGTTTCCTTCTATGATACATAGGGTTGCTGTGAGTCAGAACTGACTCAACGACACCTAACATCAATCTCTTTTAGTGGAAAATATTTGAGTTTTCCTTCTTGGGCAGGTTTCTGCTTTACACAAATTCCAGCTTTCATGGATTTCTCTATATTTTGTAATTATAAAATTAAGTCTCCTACTATGAAGTAGATAATTTATCCCTTTTCATAGCAAGGGGAACGCTGGTGGCCTAGTCTGTAATGTGTTGCAGTGCCAACCAAAGTCTTTGAGTTTTCTGGGGAACGCTGGTGGCCTAGTCTGTAATGTGTTGCAGTGCCAACCAAAGTCTTTGAGTTTTCTATGGTTCAAATCCACCAGCAATTCCGAGGGAGTAAGAAGAGTGGTCCTTCTCCCATTACAACTTGTTGCTATTTGTTGTTCTTTGTCATGAGATTGTTATTTTCTTTAGGTGCCATCTGATTTATGTTGTTGTGTGGTGCTGTCACATTTACTATGACTCATAGCGAACTTATGAACAACTGGTCTGAACCCGCCTGAGCCTGTGCCATTCCCATCATCTCTGACACACTGTAGTCCTTTCATCAATCCATCTCATTGAAGGTCTTCCCTTCTTTTACTGACCCTCCACTTTTCTGAGCATGATGTCCTTTATCCAATGACTGGCCCCTCCTAACAACACGCCCAGAGTACATGAGATGAAGTGTCACCATCCTTCCCTCTAAAAAAGCTCTCCAGCTGCACTCTCCAAGACTTATCCATTTGTTCTCTTGGCAGTCCATGGGTTAGTCAGTATTCTTCTCCAACATGACAACTCAAAGGCATCAATTCTTCTTCTGTCATCTTTATTCACTGTCCAACTCTGATGCATAATAAGTAATTGAAAAGACCATGGCTTGAATCAGGCTTACTTTAGTCTTTAAACTGGCATCCTTTGCCTGGGGACCACATGGAAATTACAGGCAATGCCCAAGGAGAAGGTGTGTTTTGTCTGAGCTGGTGAGTGGTCCAGACAAAGTAGATACCAGGAGGAGGTTTTCTTAAAAGAGAGACAGTTTGTTCTTCCCTTATGAATACAAACATACGCCCCTAAAGATTATCTAACTACCCCTTCTAGATGCTGTTGGTGATTTGATCCCATGTAGACTGTTCTTCAAAATAGCACTCACTGATCTCAAAACCTACAGTTGTAATAACCGAAACAGCATGGTACTGGTACAATGACAAGTACATAGACCAATGGAACAGAATTGGGAACTCAGAAATTAACCCATCTATCTATGATCAACTGATATTTGACAAAGAAACAAAACCTATCAAATGGGGAAACAACAACCTCTTCAACAAATGGTGCTGGCAAAATTGGAGAAAGCTGGAGTAGGATCCACATCTCACCCATATACAAAAGTCAGCTCAGGGTGAATGAGAGACCCAGGGGTAAAGCCCCAAACCATGAAAAGCATAAGAGACAAAGCAGGACAAAGTTTAAAAGGCCTAGCCCATGGTATGAAGAGGCTAACACATACAGCCAGAAAGGCACAAATTGAAAATACAAATTGATGAATGGGACCTTCTAAAGATTAAATCCCTGTGTGCATCAAAAACTTTTCCAATAGGGTAAAAAGAAAATCTACTGACTGAGAAAAAAACATTTAGCAATACCATCTCAGAAAACGGCCTCATCATTTTACAGAATACAACAAGGCCTCTATAAGAAAAAGACTGATAACCTAATTACAAAGTGGGCAAAGGCATGGAAAGACTTTTCACAGAAGAAGACATACTGATGGCCAACAGATGCAGGAAGAAATGTTCAAAATCACTGGCAATAAGAGATGCAAATCAAAATCACAGTGAGATATTATCTCACTCCAGTAGCAGTAGCAAAGTTTAACAGGACAGCAAGTGATAAATGTTGGAGAGGATGTGGAGAGATAGTAACTCTTATACATTGGTAGTGAGATTGTAAAATGGTACAACCACTCTGGAAGGCAGTTTGATGTTTCCTCAAAAAGCTGAAAATAGAAATTCCATATGACCAAGCTATTCTACCGCTTAGAATATACCCCCAGAAAATTAGAACTGAGACAAAAACGTACATTTGTACACCAGTGTTCATAGTAGCATTAGTCACAATTCCAAGAACATGGAAACAACCCAAATGTCTAGCCACAGTAGAACTGATTGTCAAATTGTGGTATATTCACACAATGGAATATTATGCAGCACTTGGGAGCAATAATTTTGAAAACTACTACATAACTTGGGAGGGACTAGAGAGCATTATCCTGAGTGAACTAACTCAGTCTCATAAGGACAAATACTGGATATGACCATTACTGTAAAAATAGAAGGACAACTAGTAAAAATTGTATGGGAGTTCAAAGGGGGAAGGCTTAGGAGCAGAGAAGTGAGGATTGAAGGGGGGAAATCATATGGTTGCACAATTTGGTCACTGGAGGGAGTGGATAAAGAAAATGGGAAGGTCGTGTGGGGTCTAAAAAGAGAGAGTAATGGTGAGCATTATTTTTTGAGTAATGGTGAGCATTACTTTGTGAGTAATGGTGATTAATTTCATAAAACTCCATAAATGAGAATGATTGTATGAAGCACAATATCAAGGAAGCATAGTATGAAACACAATGTATACACATTTTGTATGCACAGCAATATAAAATAAAAATTATTTTAAAAAAGAGCACACTGCTTAAAGGCAAACATTTTTTACCAAATAATTCAGTTTACTGTTCGGTTTAAAAAAAACTTTTTTCTTTGTTTGTTTAAGATTTAATGTTTAGGCACAAGGGCGATGGTGCACAAAGTCTTATTTTCTGAGTTCTGGTGACTTGGCAGCTTAATATCTGGGATCAGACTGCCACCCCTAATTCCCAGCACTGCCCAAGCCCTGAACCCCCACCCCTGCCACAGCACCGTGTCCAGGGACACCACCCCACCACCATTGACCACCCCCACACTTGTGGCACACCCGGGTGGCCTTGCTACAACCCCGCACCCCTGGCGGTGCTCCAGGGCCACTAGAGACTCCTTCACGCAGCACAGAGACCTACCAACAGCCATGGACAGTACAATTCTGAGTCAGCACACAAAGGCACACCGCGGATCCAGCCATCATCTTAAGCCACCAATTGAGCTGCTGTGGGACTGATCTGCCATGAGAAAGGCTGGTAGTATCCTAATTGGGTTTTCTTGGGCACCGCTGATTGTCTGGGAGAGTATCCAAGGGTGAGCCCACTGGTGGGAATTTGGCTGAGCTCTCTTGGGCCACACAAACAGCCCAGGAACGAGCGGGCCAGGGATAATTTGGCTGAAGTTTTGTGGACATTGCAGACCAGCTAGAGGCGAGTGGGTTGGTGGGAATTTGACTTTGTCTTGTTGAGTCCCCTTGGGCCCAGGACCCTACCTGGGCAGGGGCCACTGTGCAAGGGCAACTGTATGAATGCCAGTGGACAGGGACCAGTGAATGAAAACCACTGGGTGGGAGAAGGACAGCTGGAATTTGAATAGGGATCCCAATTGTAAGCACACCCAGACAACTGAGGTCTGAGTAAGGTCCCCCAAGTGGTTGACCTGCGCTTGTGATCTCCCGAAACACGTGCATGCCCCACCCCATTTGGCTCCACACCTGTGTCTACACGTCTGGTTAATTAACCTGCTTTTAATTCAGAGCACCTTGACCTGTCTTACCTACAAGAGGCTGTTCTCACAGGCTCTGAACTGACATTTCCCTGGAGTCAGACATTCAGAGAAAAACACAAGTGGGATAGCTACCCAACTGATCTCTAGAGCATTATCTTCAGATCAAGAACATATCAATGTCTCAAAGAAAGCAAGCTGTCCCTCACAATACACAAGCACAAAGCAAGATGTCACCCCCAAATGGTGACACAGTATCAATGGATTTCCTGAAGCCAGAAAGTCTGATGGAACTTTCTGACACAGAATTTAAAAGAACAATGATTGAATATTTTCAATGGATGAAAGACAAACTTGAAGAATTACAGGACACTACAAGCAAAAACTAGGAGGAACTAAAAAACCAATCCAGAACAATGTAGAGAAAACAAACAAGGCATTAGTGGCACTGGAAAAACAAGAAACCACTATCCAAAATATGAGGTCCAATGTTTCAGATGCTGTCAACATGATGGAGGGACACATGAGCAGAGTTTATGAGATATAACACAAAACCAGTGAAACAGAAGACAAAATTGTCACCACTGATCTGCTAGAGCAAAAAGCAGACTCAAAAAG
>NW_006400147.1:895787-896287 GCF_000299155.1 Elephantulus edwardii
GGGAATATACACCAAAGAGACCATAACTGACATCCAAGCAGATATATGCACACCCATGTTTATCGCATCTTTGTTCACAATAGCAAGGAGTTAGAAACCAACTAAATGCCCATCAACAAAAGAATGGATAGAGAAGCTGTGGTATATTCACACAATGGAATACTATGCTTCACTGAAAAACAAGGAACTCATGCAATATTATTCAAAATGTATGTCCCTGGAGGACATTATGCTGAGTGAAGTATCTAAATCACAAAAGGACAAATACTGCATGTTGCCACTGTTGTAAAATAGGACTGACCTCGGGCTTGGGCGGAGACTGTGAAAAATGGGATAAATCATGTATACTGCATTGAAACAGATGAGAGAGAAAACTGTTTAAAAGGGATATGTGATTCGGTATTTTTGTCATGACAGGAGTCCAGAGTGAAGGCTGCATCATGGAGTGGAACTGGGAGGAAGGATTGTAAAACAATGAAAGAATTTTTCTTTTACTTTTC
>NW_006400147.1:896784-900598 GCF_000299155.1 Elephantulus edwardii
TCTGGCAAACTCCAGTCCATGCTCTTCCTCCCCACATCGATGCTTCTGCTGTGCTCTGGACAAGAGAGCAGCATTTTTATTTATTTATTTTAAATTCTTCATATAAGAACTTCATTCTGACCCTCCTCCTCTATTTGAACCTAAAGGCCTGGCTTGGATTTCCCAGATTCTCAGCAGATTCTCTGGAATTGGCCTGAGCGAAGGTGCACTAGGAAGAGGACAGAGCAGGGTGGTGTCAGGTGCAATTGAGTCAGCTCCAGCTCACAGTGACTCTCTCTGCAGCAGCATCGAACCTTGCCTGGCCCTGAGCCTTCCTCACCAGCACTGCTGTGCGTGAGCCCATGGCTGTACCCGCTGTATCAGTCCACCCTGTTGAGGGTCTTCCTCTCCTTCACTTACCCACCAATTGACCAAATATAATGTCTTTCTCCAAGGACTGGATCCTCCTGATAACAAGTCCAAAGTCTGTCATGCAAAGTCTCACCGTCCTTGCCTGCAAGGAACTTTCTGGCTGCACTTCTTTGAACACAGATTCACTGGTTGTTCTGACATTCCATGTTTTTATTCAAAATTCTTCACCAACAGCAAAATTCAAAGGCACTGATTCTTCTTCAGTCTTTGCTATTCATTGTCCACATCAGAAACAGTGAGATTCGCTCAAGATTGGGCAGGATTCAGAGCTATTGTACATATGGTCGCTATGAGTTGCAGTCAAGTAGATGGCAGGTAACAATACCACAACAATGCCAGAGCAGGAGTAGTCCTCCAAGCTCCAAGTTGACTGGGATTTTTGGAATTGTTCATTGTATCTGTTCTCACTTCCTGGGAAGACAGTGAAGTGATTATGGTCATACCAGGGTTGCTCTATCCTGTTCCAACCTCACTGTCTCTGACACACCTACTCCCATTACCCTAATCACTGAATTGATCCATCTCATCAAGGGTCCTCCTCTCTTGTGCTGTCCCTCCACCCTCCCAAACATGTCCCTCTCCAAGGACTGGTCCCTCCTTGAAACATGCCCAAAATATATCAGATGAAGCTTCAGAATCCTTGCCTTCAAGGAGCAGCCTTCAAGGAGCAGCCTCATTTCACCCTCTCCAGGACAAACCTGTTTGTTCTCCTAACAGTCTTTTCCAGCACCAGAGCTCAAAGGCATCAACTCTCTCTCTGTCATTTCTAGTCACTATGCAGCTATCCAATGCATAGCACATAATTGCGAAGACTATGGCTCGTATCAGGCGCAGCTTAGTTTCCAGCCTGACATCATTGCTTGTCAGTATTCTGGAGAGGTCCCTGAATAGCTGACTTTCTCAATGAAATTCATCTCTTGATTTCCTGAGGATTAAAAAAATATCTACCTTATAAGTTTTTGGGGGTGGTTGGATGTTTCTGAAAAAAAAAATGCTTTTAGTTAGTAGGTAAAATAAGACATGAAAATAACACATTTTGTCTCAATTATGTAAAAAAAGGGTTTATTAAGTTTTAAGCATTAAGAAAGGAAACACATATATCTTAGTAACCTAATACTGTTGTAACAGAAGTATCTCAAGCACTTAAACAACCCCAAATTTATTTTCTCGCTGTTCAGGAGGAGGCCCTGGTGTTGTAGTCTCTGGAGAGTTGTTCTACTGTCCCAACAGCAGTTCCTCTCTGGTGGCTTGAATCTACCCACAGCTTGATGGGAGAAAGATGGGACATCTCCTCATGCACAGTTTATAGACTCCTGAAAACACCATTTATGAAACTTGACATTTGCATTCAGGGCTTCTCTCTGGGGAGAGGCTCACTCGCTGTTATAGCTCATTGGGAAAGTTGTTGCCTCTTTGCAGCATCTATTCATTCCTTGGCTCTTTGGTGAACTTCATGGACCGTGGCTTCTATCTTCTCTCATGTCTGCTTAATCTACACTTTTTCAATCACACAGCTGAGTGCCTTCACACATGCCCTGCACAGATAAGACTTCTTAACATGAGGAAAACCCATTCCTATCCGGGATTATAACCAGAGAGGGATCAGGACTTACAACACATTTGTGGGGACACAACTTGATTCCTGATAAACTCAAAATGTTAATAACAAGACAATGATCCCTTGTATTTTCTTCATGTTTCTTTATAATTGTCAAGTTTTCTATAATGTCTATTACATTTTAAAAAAGTTACAGATTAGGCAGAACAGTATTCATTTCTCACCTATGACAAGTCTCTTGTTGTCACCTTCAGGCCACTGGTCTAACTAGTCACCTGAGCCATCTGAGTCAGGTAGTCATTTTGGGTCACCTAGAAAGATTATTTGTAGAGAGGAAACCAAATTGCTGGCTTTGTGATTGGTGCTCTGTGCCTCTATCACAACAAAGCCCTGGTGGCTTAGTGGTAAGGAGTTGCATCACCAATCTAAAGGCACACAGTTCAAATCCACCCGCTGTCCTGCAGGAGAAAGAGTGGCAATCTCTTTCCATGGAATTTACTGCCTCTGAAAACTCACTAGTTGTTGTTGTTGTTACATGCCATTGAATTGCTTGTGACTCATAGCGACTGTATGTACAATAACCCTGAAAACTGCTCTATCTTGTCCCAACCTTACTGTCTCCAACACACCTACCCTCATTACCCCAGTCACTGAATCAACCCATCTCCTCTATAGTCTTCCTCTCTTGCACTGTCCCTCCACCCTCCCAAGCATGACATCCCTCTCCAAGGACTGGTCCGTCCTTGCAACATGCCAAAAGTCAGCTATAAGTCAGTTCTAACTGAATGATACATAACACTATCAATCAGAGTAAACACTACACAAGGAATTCTGGTGCTGTAGTGTCTTGCAAGTTGTCTGCTAGAAAGGTCTGCAGTTTGAACTCAGCAGTCACCCCTCTGGAGAAAGCTGAATAGTTTTCTCCTATAAAGATTTATGTCCTTCAAAACTCTTTTGGGACAGTTCTATTCTATCCTATAGATAGAATATAGCTGGAATCTACTCAATAATAATAGTTTTGGGACTTCCCTTCTCCCTTCCAATCTGCATCTGTCTTCCATTTCCATTACAGTAACATAATAGCTATGGTGATTAATTTTATAAAACATAATGAATGGGATTGATTGTATGAAACACAATGTGAATGAATAGTGTGAAACACAATGTATACAAAATTTGTAAGCAAACCAATATAAAATAATTAAAAAAAATAGTAGTGAAAGTAACAGCCCTACTTTATTTCTTTGAGTGTTTTGGCAGGGGGTTCTTTTGGTTTTTTTTCTTGTAAAAAAATCTAGTTTGGTTTCCCTTCTCATCATAGACTCATTCATGAAGAATTTAGTCAGGTTATGGAGCCAGGCACCATGCTAGATGTAACATAAAAAATGAAAAGAGCAGGTACTTGCCCGCTTGGGAGCCCAGTGTGATGGAAGAAGCATAGCATAGGTAGTTGCTTTCTCTTGCAAAGCTGGGACCACTGGTGGCCTAGTGAGTAAGGAGCTGTGCTGCCAACCCACAGGCAGGCAGTTTGAAGTCACCAGCGTTCAGGTGCAATCTCTTGGTATGTGATTTACAGTTTCTGAGAACCTGTTGGAGGGTCAGCCATGAGTCAGTTTGAACTTGATGGCAATGGATCAATCAATTTTGTGAAGGTCAAAAGTAAGCTTGGGTGGTAGAAGGAAGCCCAAGATAAATGATGAAATCTGAGCTGAGGCCCACAGGCTTCTCCGACAGAGGTCACCAACAGCTAAGATATATTAGCTATGAAATGAGGTATACACACCTTCATGTGATCTTCTGAAATAATTTATGTAGAATAGGTAACAGTTCTTCTTTAAATGTTTT
>NW_006400147.1:901586-911132 GCF_000299155.1 Elephantulus edwardii
TTTCAGTTTTGTTAATGTTTGTTTTATGTATTTTGCTGGTCTTTTATTTGGTGCATACATATTTATTATTGTTATGTCCTCTTGTTCTATTGATCATTTCAGCATTATGTAGTGACCTTCCTTATCTTCCGTGATGGTTTTTAACTGGTCAACCCAGATTAGTCTTCTTACATGCAGACCCTACATATAGAGAGAGTCCTTTCAAAGTGGTGTGATCACATTTCAAATATCACAAAACTTCTTTGATGCTACTACTGGCCAGCTGAATTTTCCAGTAATTATGAGAATTTGTTTTCCTCACAACTTAAATTTTAATAAAAGTCAGTCTAAAATTAATATGAGAAAAACAGCTTTCTTTTTCTGGTACTCAAAATTAATGGTCCCAAGTGATAATTAAAAGGGGAAAAAATCCACTAAAGCATTCTCAAAAGCATATTATGAGACGAATGATGGCTATTCCCCACATCCTGTCAAAATGAACTCACATCCTGTAATGTTTTCTAGAAATGTCTTAACAGAGGTGTACTTAATGTTATTATAAAAACGGAAACAAAGAGAATATCTTACAAACTTAATCTCCACTTCTTTCTCAGTACAATGAAATATTAACCAGACGGCTTGAATATCATGCTTCATCGTCCTCTTTCTGTCTTTAAGAACATTATTTGAATCAAAGCACACAGCAGAAATAAAAGGAAATAGGAAAAATAATCTGATAGCAAGTGAGAAAGAGCATAGAATTAAAGATCATGCTCAAATATATGACCAACCCACAGAATTACAGGATAATCAAAGCATCCAGTCTATGGTCCCACTCATAAGAAGAAACATCATCTTTCCTCTCCACCTCCCTCAGATGTAATGAAGAACTTCTCATTTTAAGTTATTAACTGGCAACATAATTTTAAAAATATAATTACTTTATAAAAAGTAGGTTTTATGCTGTGTACAAAAGCTGAAAGAACATACAGTTTAAAATGATAAAATTCAGAAATGACCTAGGATTTCATCAAATAGGTAAAGGAACATTTAGAAAAATGAAGACTTGTATCTGAGGCCAAGTCTAATGACTTTCCAATACTGCCCTTTTCTCTTGTCTGGGGAAATGATATTTCTCTGCCTCAGATGGCCCACCCATGCCTTGAGCCCATTTCAGTGCATGCGCCCACGTGTGTACACGTACACACACACACACACACACACACACACACACACACAGACGGAAATCACTGTTTTCTTCAAGATCCAGTTCAGATGCTTTCTTTAGAAAGATTCATTGCTTCTTTGATGCCACACTCCACACACACACAGACGGAAATCACTGTTTTCTTCAAGATCCAGTTCAGATGCTTTCTTTAGAAAGATTCATTGCTTCTTTGATGCCACACTCCTAGAATGAGCAGAGCTAAGGTTTCCTTACCTCATCCCCCCCGTTTTTAAAAAATGGTTTGCATACAACCATTTGCTTAGATTGTGTTCGATTCCTATACACTGTTTTATGCAATCTTCCATTTACATTGTGTTTCATCCAATAATTCATATATACTATATTTCATACAAGCAATCATTCTTGATCTCTGCCTATTATCACCCCATTTCTTTAACTCTCCATTGAATGTTTTCTGGTCCTTACGGAATTTTTTTCTGTTCATCCACTCCCCCTCTATTCTCTCACTGAACTCTACTATCCCGGTATCCTCCTCATTCCCCTTTTCCACCCTTTCCCCTTCTCCCTTTCCCCTTTTAGGGGACACTCACACACATCTAACTAGTTATTCCTCCATTTTTTTTATCTTGATGATTTTAATTCTAAGTCATTCTAATTCTCCTTCTTCTTTCTTCCTTTTCCCCTTTCCTTTCCTGTTTATTGCATTTAACATGATACATTTATATTCCATTTTTACAATTAGGGGCTTAATCAACAGCCAGAAAAACAACAAAAGTAAGAATAAAGTTTACATTATTATTATTTTTTTTTGCACATAGCTATTTTTTATGGTCATGGTTCCTTGGTAACTGGAGAGCATGGAAAGCTATTCTTTATGGCCACAGTTCGTTGGTAATTGGAGAGCTTGGTAGACAATGGTTATTCCTCCATTTTTACAATAATGGTTTTAAACAGTATTTATCCCTATGAGATTGAGTTAGTTCACTCAGCACAATGTTATCCAGACTTTCCCATGTTATATAGTATTTTAGGATATAGTTGTTCTTTAGTTCTGCATAAGATTCCATTGTGTGAATGTACCACAATTTTTCAATCCATTCATTTGTTGATGGGCATTTGAGCTGTTTCCACTCTCTTGCTATTGTGGATAATGCTCCCATAAACATAAATGTACAAATCTCTGTGTCTCTATTTTAATTTTCTCGAGGTATATGTCTAGTAGTGGAATAGCTGGTTCAGCTTCTTGAGGAAATACCACACTGCATTTCAGGGTGGTTGTATAATTCCACCAGCAGTACATGAGAATTCCAATCTCTCCACATCCTCTCCAACATTTATTGGCTACTGTTCTGTTAAATGGTGCTGCAGTTCCTGGGATGAGATGGTATCTCATTGTGGTCTTGATTTGCATCTCTCTGATTGCCAATGATTTTGACTGTTTCTTTATATGGCTGTTGGCCATCTGAATGTCTTCCTTTGTGAATAGTCTTTTCATGGGTTTTTGGACCCATTTTGTTACTAGATTATCCATCTTTTTCATGTGGAGTCCCCGTAGTAGTCTGTAAACTTTTGTTACAAGGCTCTTGTTCGAGATGCTGTTGTTAAATGTGTTTTCCCAGTCGATAAGATATCTATCCAACCGATTGGAAAAAGTTGTTGATGCACACAAGGACTTAATTTTTAGATTTGTCAACTTTATCCTCTCCTGGTTGTGCACTTCTGGCTACATTAGCAAGCCTATTTATGTTGTAGGCTAGGGCTTTTAGGTGTGGTCCCATTTTGTCTCTTATGTTCCTTAAGGTTTCAGGCTTACCTCTAGGTCTCTGACCCACCTTGACTTGATTTTTGTGTGTGGTGTGAGATACAAATCCTGTTTCAGTTTTCTACAGGTAAATGTTTAGTTTTACCAGTACCATTTGTTGAAGAGGTTGTCAAGTCCCCATTTAATAGGTTTTGGTTGCTTGTCAAATACCAACTGACCATAGGTAAAAGGATTAATTTCTGGTTTCTCAGTTCTATTCCATTGGTTTATGTGTCTGCCATTGTACCAAAACCATGCTGTTTTGGTTCCTATGGCTGTGTAGTAGATTTTGAGACCATGGAGTGCTATCTATACCTACCACTACATTTTTATTTTCCATAAGAATTTTGCTTATTTATTATCTCTTTCCATTCCAAATAAACTGTCCAGTTGCCTTTTCTAGTTCTTTAAAAAATGGGTTTGGTATCTGTATTGAGATTGCATTGATGATGATCATGTAGATTGCTTTTGGTAGAACTGTAATTTTCATTATGTTGAATCTTCCTATCCATGAACAGAGACTATTGTTGCATTTAGTTAGATTTCTTGTTGTTTCTTGTAATAGTCTTCTGTAGTTTTCCTTATAAAGGTCTTTTGTATCTCTAGTTAGGTTTATTCTATAGTATCTCAATTTGCAATTGGCTCTTGTAAACGTGGTTGCTGTGATGCTAAACACTGTGACATTGATGTGTCAAATGTGATATTAGTTACCCATAGTGGACAGTGTTTGGTGGAGCTCCCCAATTAAAACAAGCTTGGAAGCAAGAGTAGCATCCACTTCTAAAATAGCTTGCCTCTGAAAGTCTAGGAACTTGGAGAAATGATAAAATTTATACATGTGTTTAGGTCTTTCATTCATAGGGTTGCTATGAGTCATCTATGACTCGACAGCACTTAACAACAACATTGTAAATGGTATTGTTTTCATTGTCTCCTTTCCCACGTTTTCTTTGTTCCTGCAAAAAATCCCACTGATTTTTGTATATCGATCTTCTATCCTGCCACTCTACTAAGTTAATCTAGTAGGTCTAACAATTTTGTTGTTGTTGTTGAACTTTGGGTTTCTCTGTGTACACTATCATATAGTCTGCCTATAGTAACAGTTTTACTATAGTGACTTGTTTGCCAATTTGGATGCCTCTTATATCCTTTTCTTGTCTTAATGCCCTAGCAAGTAATTAAAATACAATATTGAATAGGAGTTGTGATAGTGGACATCCTTGTCTGGCCCTTGTTCACAGTGGAAATGTCTTTTAGTCTTTTTCCCTTGACATTAATAATGTTGACTCTTGATTTAGCATATATACTTTTCGCTATGTTGAGAAAAATTCTCTTCTTTTCCTATTTTGTTGAGTGTTTTAATTAGGAAGTGGTGTTGGGTTTTATCTAAGGCCTTTTCTATATCAATTGTTAAGGCGCTGTGGTTTTTCTTCTTTGCTTTGTTAATGTGATGAATTATGTTGATTGTTTTTTCTTATACAGAAGCTTGCTCCTATAAAGATTGTTGTTTTGTGCCGTCAACTAAGAACTGGCCTATAGCTGACCCTCTAGTGGTTTTTCAGAGACAGGAAATAGCATGAGAGTTGAAAGCCTGTCTCTTGTGGAGCAGCTGGTGGATTTGAAACATGTACCTTTGCCTTGGCAATGCAATTTCTTACCATTAAACCACCAGAGCTCCTAGATATGCAGGTAGTTTGTCAGTTATAACAATTCTTTCAGAAAACTAATTTCTAGACTTGCTGATTTTCATTATTTTTGTTTCATTTATTCCTCCTTTAATTTTTATTATTTCCTTTTTTCTGGAGATAGGAGGTTGCTTAGTGGCTCTTGTAATTTTGTTGCTGTTGCTTTAATATGTCAATTTTAGTTCTTTTTTTTTTGTTAATTTTAATGAAAGTTTACAGAGACCTAGAGTTTTCAGTCATTCATTTTTAAAAATTTTTAATTATTTTTTATTTTCTTATATTACAATTATTTAAATTCATTTAAATGAACATTTACAAAGATTTTGGATTTTCATTCATTGTTGCACTTTTTTCTTTACCCCCCTCCCCCCCAGTTCACGCGTCTCTTTGAAAAGCAAAAGATAAACTTTTTTGTTGGTACACAATTCCCCCCAACCCTGCCCCTGCCCCCCCAAATGCACTCTACTATGCAACCTTAATTCTGGATTCCTGTGATAATCACAATATGCTATCATATATCACTTTTGAACTGTTCTCACCCTCATCTGTTTCAGTTCAGTATACATTATCTATCCAATTTTTCTCAGTCTTACCCCAGCCCTGACGTCAGTCACTTTCTACAACAGTGGTACCATGCAGTATTTGTCCTTTTGTGTCAGTCATTCATTTTTGCACTTTTCTCCCTGCTCATCCCTCCCCTCCACTTCACTCTTCTCTTTGGAAAGTAAAAGAAAAATTCTTTCATTGTTATGCAATCCCTCCTCCCAAGTCTACTCCACTGTTGAGCCTTCATTCTGAACTCCTGTAATGACAATGATACCCAATCATATAGCCCTTTTAAACAGTTCTCACCCTCATCTGTTTCAACACAATATACATCATTCCTTCCCTCTTTCTCTATCTTCTCTCAATCCCAATGTCAGTCACATTTTACGAGAGTGGCCCAATGCAATATTTGTCCTCTTATGACTGAGATATTTCACTCAACATAATGTCCTTGAGGGTCATTCGTTTTGTATAATATTTCATGAATTCCTTAGTTTTCAATGCTGCATAGTATTCCATTGTGTGAATATACCAGAGCTTCTCTATCCATTTGCTTGTTGATGGGCACTTGGGTTGTTTTCAGCTCTTTGCTACTGCAAACAAAGCCGCAATAAACATGGGTGTGCATATGTCTGCTTGGATGGTTGTTATGGTTTCTTTAGTGTACATTCCCAGTAGTGGAATTGCTGGGCCAAATAGTAATTCTATTCGCAGCTTTTTGAGAAAGCATCATATGGCCTTCCATAGTGGTTGCAAGTTCTTTCTTCTTATATGATGTATGCATCTATTGCTATAAAGTACCCTCTGAGCACTACTTTTGCCATGCCCCAAATGTTTTGGTGCATTATGTTTTCATTCTCATTTGATTCAAGAAATTTTTATTTCCTTTTTATCAGTTGTCCTATTGTTCTGTAGATTTAAAACTATTTCTCTATACTTGACTCTCCCTTCCTTGTTCTTTATGTGTTGATTTCTGCCATAGCATTGTAATCTGAGAAGATGCTTGATCATGTTTCAGTGTTTTAAATTTATTGAGGCCTACTCTGTGGCCTAATATATGGTGTACTCTGGAGAACAATCCATATTACCAGAAAAGAATGTGTATCATGGTCTTTGGGGTAGAATGTTCTATGTATACATGTGAGGTCAAGATGTTGATCTAAGTTCTGTGTCTTTGCTGGTTTCTTTCTAGTTGTTATGTCCTTCAAGGAAAATATTGTACTAATGTTTCCTACTATTATTGTTAGCAAGCTCTAGTGGTCTAGTGCTAATGATCAGTACAACCAATCCAAAGGAATAGGCCTTGAATCCACCAACTGCTCCAAGGAAGAAATCTGGGCAATCTCCTTCCATGTGATTTAATGCCTCCAAAAACTCGTTGAGAGGTCAACTATGAGTTGGTTCTAATGTGATAGCAATGAACAAAAGCAACTATTATTGTGTAGGGGGCACTGATGGCTTAGCAGTAAGGAGTTGCATTGCCAACAGACACATAGTTTGGATCCACCAACTGCTCCTAGAGAAAGTGACAAGTAATTTCTTCCCTTGTGATTTACAGCCCCTAAAATCCCACTGCAGGGTCAGTTATGAGTCGGTTCCAACTCAACAACACATAACTACCACAACAAAAACTGTTACTGTGAATTTGTCTTTTCAATTCTGTTGAAGTTTGATTTATGTATTTTGAAGCTCTGTCTTTGGGTATGTAGACATTAATTAAAGTTATATCCTCTGGTTCAAATGATTCTTTAATTATATAATGTCCTTCTTTGTCTCTTATGCTAGTTTTAATCTTAACATATATTTTATGATAAATTAATATTGCCACTCCATGTCTCTCGTGATTGCTACTTGTTTGATATAATTTTCTCCACTTTTAAACTTCTAGTCTATTTCTATCTTGTTTCTAAAGTGTGTCTCTTATAGGCAGCATATTGATGGATTTATCCATTTATCCATTCTACAACTCTTTCCCTTGATTGGTGAATTTAATGCACTGACAGTATAATTTTTTACTCTACTCTGGCTGGAGTAATGTGTGGTGAGTTGGGCTACTAACACGAAGACTGTGCATCTCTGTGGGAGAAAGGTGGGCAGCCTCATCCCATTGACATCTACAGCCTTGGAACCTCAGCGCAGGATCAGAACCCACAGGCTGGCAACACATGAGTGAGTGAATAATGATCAATAGTTTCGATTTTGTTACTGTCGTTTCTCTGAATGGTTTGTTTTGTTTTATTCTTCATTAAATATCCTTCTTTTATCTTTGTATTTTTTGAAATATAATTTTTATTTTATACTGTTTTACTTACAAACTTCATATACATTGTTTTTCACGCTGGATCGTTCTCATTATGTTGCTGATTTTCTTTGTTCCATCTATGATGTTGAGTTCTTTCTGTTAATGGAATTTCTTATCATTTCCTTAGTTGCTATTGTTTTAGTCTTTATTATTTTCAAATGCAGTAAAAATACTAAGTATACTTGCTTACTTAGCTCATATATACCAGTTTCCTGTGACTCCAACAGATCACAGTTTGGAAATTAATACTCAGCTTAGCCTACACACAGACAGCATTTTTACTGCATTTGAGTGCATCTCAAATTACGCTTTATCTCTCAGGTCTTGGCATAGTTGTAACTCAAGTACATAACATCTTACTTCAACATTAAAACAATAATGCCTTGTGACTGGAATGATGTTAATTATTCTTTCTTTCACTTTGTTTAGCAATGCAGAGAAATTCTGGTGTGGTGAATTTTTCATTCAAGTGGCCCCTTTTCAGAAACAGTATTGGTATTCAAGAGGTAATTGTGGTGTCAGAGGTTGGTGCAACGAGGCTTTCAGAAATACTTCTCTCTAAGGCCTTTGTGTATTGTCATTATCCTATCATTCTTTTCCTGATTTTATTGAAATAGTTGTGAAATGATTTCTAATAATTCTTTCTTGTTCCAAGTCCATTTGAAAGAGCTAAACACTAAAATCTATGGCCTTTTAGTACATTTAATACATGTGACTGTTATTTGAGATAGGTTGTACTGTTGATTTTGCCATCGAGCCAAGCATGAAGCCATTCTATAAATATCACCATTCTTTACATTTAATAGAGTTTCCAGCCGCATGTTGTTTAGAAAGTGGATGTCATTCCTACTTCCAAACCTGTCTTAAACTGGGTGTGCTCTACTAAACACTGTCCACCTTGGGTAGCCATTATGGCATTTAACATTCCAATGGCACAGCAACCCTAGGTTATTTCAGTACAGCGTATTGACAGAAGAGTGCTGTACCAGTAAGAAGAATGTTTCTCCAAAATACAATAATAACCAACTTTTAAATACAAAGGCCCTCCCCAAGGTCTTGTTGACTCTAAACATGAGGCTTAAATATACTATGTTTTTGTTGTTATGTGCCATCGCCTCACCTGCATTAGAGATATAGAAATAAAATTACTATTTGGCACAGGTTGAATATTCACAATGTCTTTAGTTTAATTCGTATATATATATATATACACATATATATATATAAAAGAAGGAGTTTGTTCATTCTGTAAGAGCAGCTTGAACTTCCTGTATCTTTTCATTAAAAGAAACAGTAACAGAACCAATAATACCTCTAAGGAAAGAATTTCACTTAACAACTTAGCGTTTTGGTCAAATGAAGTAGAGGAGGATGTTCTCATTTCATTAATCTGGATTATCCCAGCAGTTTGGGATAAATCAAAGGCTGGGAAAGTGAAGAATAGATTTCAGATTTCATACCTAATCTAGGATTGTCAGTATACATTCTGCTCTTCAGAACACACCAAACCAATTTCCAACCACCAGCATCTGAGTGTAAGTGTTTGACAGCTTTCCTTACCTCTGAAACACACTTCACCTACTTACCTGGCAGCCTAGAAGTGCTATTAACCCAGTCCCTGTGAGCAGCCTTAAATCCAATAATTGCCATGATTTGGCCTATAGATACCCTCATTCTCTCACCTTTTGGCTTGGAAAGCAAAGGCTACTTTTGACACTGCCTTGCCCAGTAGGATGAATTTCTAGTTACCCACAGTCCTAACTAACTTGATAGCTCACCTTTCATTGGCTGTCTTCTGGTGCAAATCATTAAAGTGTTGGGCTGGTAACTGAAAGTTTGGAAGTTTGAGACCACGCAGAAGAGCCCCTGAAGAGAGGCGTGGTCATTTGCTTACAAAAGCTTAGCCACCGAAAACCTGTTCTATTCTGGCACTCACGGGGTCACTCTGAGTTGTTGTTGTTGTTGTTATGTGCCGTCGAGTCGTTTGCGACTCATAGTGACCCCATGCGCAACAGCCCTAAACCCTGCTCTATCCTGCGCCAAC
>NW_006400147.1:911867-938214 GCF_000299155.1 Elephantulus edwardii
AAAAAAAAAAAGAATAGAATACAGAGTATCTAAAGAAAAAAAAAAATACAGGTTCATTCAGAATTACCTACTCTGAGTTGGGACAAAGCTAATAACAATTTCATTCCTTTCCTTTGTCTTGATTCTCTACTCCCCAGTTGGAATTGTTTTCTTTCACCTGGCAGATTCCACTAGCACTGGAATCTTTGTTTCATAGTATGCTTCTGCGGAAATCCAAGAACCAAAACAGCTCCTATTTCAGGCATCTGGAATAAGTGCCCTTGCACCTACAGTGATCACCCTGAGCAAGAAATTCACCACGTGTCTCTGTGGTAACCCAGTAGAGGACCTTCCCAAGGGAGTGCCTGGGGCAGCCCCAGCCTGACTTTGACTGCTTCTCTGGGCTTGATGCTGACTATCCCTCTTTCTCAGCACTGAACACTATTCAATTAACTCTGATCTCATTTTCTAAATTACTGTCACATTCCAGCCTTGACCCCCCGGTGCTGGTGTCAAGCCATCCTGATGGAGCAGCACCTTTCTCCAAGCCCTTAAAAGGCACGTTTTAACCCTGATTCCTGAACCTTTACTTCAGGATTCAGGTGGAGAATGACAGGAGGGAACTGAGTGGGGACACTTATCAGTAAGAGATGAAAACCGGTCGGAGAGATGGCAAGATTTCCTGGAGAATAAAACGCAGCCTGATAGCACCATACTCTACAACAAGATGCAGCTTCAATGACTTCAGTGACTCAATGGCTCACAGCTCCTGGAGAAGTATGAAGACAGAGAAGGAAATTCCCAGTCTCTTTTTCTTCTTTAAGCCTGTCAATAGAACTGCCTTTAAAAAGTATTTCCTCAAAAAACCAAGCTCTCCACATGGTGTTCCTGGGGCTGTTAGAGATATTGGAAGCCGTAATTTAAAAAGCAAGAAACAAAATTCCCTAAATCTTCCAGCGCCTCTGAAATCTCTGAGCTTCCAGGGAGGTGGAGAAAGAAATCTTAGTGCTCTTTGTTATTATTTGCCTAGTTCTCAAGTGATCCATAGTGAAATCCTGCTAGGATCAAGTGGAATTGATTATCGCCACTCCACAGGACTACCTGGATCAGGTAGAGGCCAGCCTTTGAAGTAATGACCCAACATAACACCAACTGAGCCCCGGGGGGGGGGGGGGGGGCTTGTCCACCTGCTCCCTTCACAGTAAAACAGACTTAAGCTGCAACCAAGCGAGTGGATGTTCTTGTTTGCTACAAACAGCCCTTGCAGCCCCACCAGAGTTTTGTTTCTGAAAGCAAACGGGACCAGGCTGGCGGTGGGGGAGCGGCGTTCGCGGTGCGGGTGAGGCTTGCCAGAGGTGGGGGCGCGCGTCACTGTCGCCCAATAGGCGGAGGCGCTCATTAGGAGCCGGGCGGGGCGGGGGCGGCGAGATATAAAAGTGCTGAACCGACACCGAGTGAGGGGAGCTCCTGTGCGATCGCCCCAGGGGACACGGGCTCCGGCTGCGTGCGCTCCGCCCGGAGCTCCCTCTCCGCGTGCGCACGCTGCTGCCCACCGCCCCTGCGACCAGTGGCCCCTGCAAAATGCTCCCCCACTTCATGCTGCTCTGCCTCCTGCCCTGGGCGCAAGCCGGGAGCCACGGGGACAACCTGAGCCTGGAGGCGACGCTGGCCGCGCCCAACGCCTCACACTTCTTCCCCTGGAACAACTACACCTTCTCTGACTGGCAGAACTTTGTGGGCAGGAGACGCTACGGGGCCGAGTCCCAGAACCCCACGGTGAAGGCGCTGCTCATCGTCGCTTACTCCTTCATCATCGTCTTCTCGCTCTTTGGGAACGTCCTGGTCTGTCATGTCATCTTCAAGAACCAGAGGATGCACTCGGCCACCAGCCTCTTCATCGTCAACCTGGCGGTCGCGGACATCATGATCACGCTCCTCAACACGCCCTTCACTTTGGTAAGGCCGGCGTGGCCCCTGCCACCGTGTCTGGGCTGGCTCCTCCGCTCTACTGGCTGCTTTTCTCAGTGCCTCAGTCACCTCTCCATTCTTCCTCTTCTTTGCCTGGTTTTCGGCTTCCCTCCTTCCTCCTCTGTCATTCTCTTTTTCAGCATCTCTTTTCTGTCTCCCCGGACTCTACTCCCATCCCAGTGTGTGCTTGGCTTTCTGTCTTTGCTGCCTCTCTCTCTCTCTCTCCTCTCTTGTTTTTCTCATGTCTTCACTCTCTACTCTTTTCTGGGGTTCATCCCTCTGGACCATTCTTGCCTCTTGGTTCTCTTTCTCTCTCTGAAGTGTCAGTGCTTCCCGCTCTGTTTCTCTCTCTGCCTCTGTGGTCTCTCCCTGTCACCACCTCTCTGTCTGGCTCTTCCCGTTTTTTATATTTTCCATGTCCTCTGTCTCTTCTCACCTTTGCAGCCAAAGCTTCAGCACACAGCTAATGGCACTGAGTCAGTGAAGGCACTAGCCAGAGCCAGTTGTGAGTGAATGACCATTTTCTGCATGGGCGTGCTTGAGCAATGACTGGATCATTGAAGACACCAAGACTGCTCACCCTCTCTCCCCAAAGTGCATCTCATGAAATACTCTTCTCTCCCGCCCCAGACGGTGCTTTGTGCCACAGATAGAATATCATAAATAATTGCTAATTGTTAGTGGAATGGAAGTCTGTTGTCCTAGACAGCATCTTTAAATTACATCTTTAAATTTCCCTTCTGTAGTGTGCCAGTGAAGCTGTGTGTGTTGGGGAGTGGGTGGGCTTGGGCTGCCAAGTTGCAGTGGGGAGGGACATGTGCTCACAGGTGGTGAACGAGCCTCTTCTACAAACCCTGTTTGCTCTGTATTTGTCATGCAGGTTTTTCCATCTGTGGTTCTGAAAGGTCTTTGAGGGCTGTGGCTAAGGAGTCCTAATGACAGTTATATGTCATATTTCTGTGTTGTTGTCAGGTAGTACCATCGAGTCTGTTACAGCTGACTTTATGAACCGAACTTTATAAACAACGAATCTGACCCTGTCCTATCTTGTGCCATCCTTACCACCTCTGATAGACTATAGCCTACTGTCCAGTCACTTGTCAGTCCATCTTGTTGAGAATCTTCCCCTCCTTCTCTGACCTTCTACCTTGCCCAGCATGATGTCTTTTTCCAAGGACTAGCCCCTCCTGAAAACATACCCAAAGTATGTGAGATGAAGTTTCATCAGCCCTGCCTCTCAGGAACACCCACGACACACTCCAGATAGACTTGTTTGCTCTTTTGGCAGGCTATCTAATTTTTTTCATTTCTAAAATAATATAATTTGTCACTTGAGTAAGTACTGAAACAAGCTGTATCTGTTCATCTGTCTTCCTTACTAACACACAAGAGAAAAAAGAGAAGCAAAATGAAGAAGGTGAAGCCCCCTGTGAACGTCCTTCTGTACCCTGTATTTTAAACGTACTCTCATGGCTCATATTTTGTCATCATTTAGAAGAAGATTATTCACATTTTGTGAACGAGGAAATGAAGGCACAGAGTGGGCCAATGGTCAAGCCAGGACCACAGTTACATCCTCTGACTCAAGATCAGGGGTCTGCCCACTAAGCATCCCATCCAAAGGGTGGGTGTTGTTGGACCACAGTCTCTGCTGCACTGAACCGTATATATCCTGTGCCCTTGTGGACCTTCCTAGTTGTGGCTACTTGGGATTCTCTGGCCATTCAGCACACCTCCATTACTGTCTTAAAGCATAAAAAGTCTACATCTTGGTTCCACTCTGCTTTCTGGCCTGAGAACTTACAAGGGTAAGTTAGGCTGGCTCACTCAGACAAGGGACTGGAAGATGCTAGAAATGACCTTTGAGTATCTTCCCAGAGTTAGAATGCACACTGCACTCTGCAGCAGACACAAGCAAGACATGGAAGTTGGGGAAAGGAGTCACAGACCCAAGGCTCGGCTGCAGCTAAGAGCTGGTGACCCTGCCCCAGAGAAATTCCTGGGGGGTGGAGAACATCACTGACTCTGAGAACTTGTTGCTGTTATGTACAGTCAAGTTGGAACCAACTCATAGCCAATCCTCCAGTGGGTTTTCAGAGGCAGTAAATCACATAGAAGATTGCTCATTTTTCTCTCATATAGCAGTGAGCAGATTTGAAGCACACACCTTTCGGCCCTAATACAAACCCTTATTAGGTTTTACAAAATGGTGGCAACCAGAATTATAGGAGCAGAAATGTCTCCTAATTTCTCAGCCTGCTCGTCACAGGGCCATCCCACATGATACTGGTTGGTGACAGTATCTTTCCATGATACTTCCCCTTCATAATAACTTTACACATGACAATCAGCATTGACTAGCTATGGTCATTGAGAAAAAAGCAAATAATTACTTACACTTTCAATGATAGAGACATTCACGGAGTGTGCTGGAACCTAGAGGTTTCATCCTGATCTGCCAGAATTCCACAAGAAGGTCAAAGGAGAGCTTAGAAAGGACATGGGTGTCCACTGAAGAGTGGTTCAGGATTTCCCAGGTCATGATGAACTCTCTTCATCTTGAACAGACCAGGAGGTCAGTGCAGGGTGATTGGAGAGCCAAGGTGAGGAGACATTAAAGTCCACGGTGTGATGAGGAAATGTTGAATGGCTCTGTGTGGGTAGAACACAGTGAAGTGGGACAAATGAACAGGGGTATAGAAAGGAAGGCTGGAGTCAGGATGGGCCTTGCTACTTGGGCAAGGCATCTGGCCTTGTCCCTACATCCACAGGGAACCAATGACGCTTCTGAGCTGGAAGGTGACAATAATTGGATTTTTTTATTAAGGAAAAAATTGCTGTCGGCAGTGCAAAGGATAAATTGAAAGGGGAGGTTAGAAGGCAGGAACCATCCAAGTGAGATTGTGGTGAACTCAACTAAGCGCATAGTCATTGGGTTTAAGAGGGAGCTGATTTGAAAACCATTTAGAGGAAGAGCTGCTTGAGTCTGGTAGTTGACTGAAGGTAAGAAATGAAAAAGAGGAGGAGTTGTGTTTCCTAGTTCTATGATACTTTGGCACTGCTGAAAAGCCCCCAGGGGCTCCTCTCCACCTCCCCGGTGAGAGAGAATGTCCTGGCCTGCTGTCCTCATTTCATCATCTGCTCAGATTGTTACTCACTAATTCTCACAAACCAATTCCCCTAATACAACCAACTCGTTGTCGTCAAACCCAAATAGACTCATGGCTGACCCTCCAGCAGTTTTGAGAGGCTATATATCATAGAGGAGGAAATTGTCCATTTTTCTTCTGTGGAGCACCCGGTGGACTCGAACTACCTGACTTTGAGTTGGCAGTGCAACTCCTTATCCACTAGGCCACCAGAACTCCAATAGGTCTGCAGATTTCTGACCCGGTGCAGAAGTCCTTTATTTGACTCTACACACATGTCCAAATCCTACATATTTTAAAGCACAATGCACATGTCCCGTAAAATAATGACAGTTAAGTGTCAAGTACTCAGTAAGCATAGGAGCTGCTCTGCATGCACTGTTTATGTAGTTTGAGTTTCATATCTCCCTCATGCAAAGGATGAGCTGCATTTTGTGCATGAGGCGAGCGAGACCTGCTGTCACAGTTGTGGGGGACTGTCGTTGCTTCTGCCTCGTGGTGACCCTGTGTACGACTAAATCAATCATTGCCCAGTGTTGCAGCGTCCTCACAATTGTTGCTTTTTAAGCTATCCCACAGCCACTGTGTCAGGTCCGCTCATTTGGGGCCATCACCTTTTTCACTGACCCTCTATTATGCACGAAGTCCCCCCACTGGGACCAGTCCCTCCTGATAGCACATCCTAAGTATGTGAGACAGAGTCTCTCCATTTAGGAGTTTTGTTCCTTAGAAGACAGACTGGCTTATTTTCTTGATGGTAAAAAAAAAAAAAAAGTCAATATTCTTTGCCAACTCCATAATTTAAAGGCACCGATTCTCCCTTATATTTTCCCTCCAGCTTTAATATGCAAATGAGGTTATTGAAAATACCAAGGGTCAGTCACACCTTAAAGTAACTTAAAATGACTCTTCACTATTTAACATTTAAGGGGAGACTTTTTACAGCGGATTTGTCCATCATGGTCTTGCTTACTGGTCTAGTTGTAAGGATTTTTGTCTCCTTTATGTTGACACACTAAAGTTTTTTCCCCTTTATTATTATTACTATTAATGTTAATGAAAATTTACAGAGATTTTGGATTTCCATTCACTCATTGTTACACTTTTCTCCCTGCCCACCCCTCCCCTCTTCGTTCTTTCTTCTCTTTGAAAAGTAAAAGAAAAATTCTTTTATTGTTATATAGTCCTTCCCCCCAAGTCCACTCTACTATGCAGCCTTCATTCCGGACTCATGTCATGACAATAATACCTAATCACAGATACCTTTTAAACAGTTCTCTCTCTCATCTTTTCCCATGCAATATACAGAATTTATCACATCTTTCTCGGTCTCCTCCCTATCCCCTATGTCAGTCCTGTTTTACAACAGTGGCACTATGCAATATTTGTCCTTTTGTGACTGAGATATTTCACTCAGCATAATGTCCTCCAGGGTCATCTATTTTTAATAATATTTCATGAGTTCCTTGTTTTTCAATGCAGCATAGCATTCCATTGTGTGAATATACCACAGCTTCTCTATCCATTCATTTGTTGATGGGCACTTAGGTTGTCTCCAACTCTTTGCTACTGTGAACAAAGCTGTGATAAACATGAATGTGCATATATCTTCTTGAGTGGCAGTTATGGTTTCTTTGGGGTATATTCCAAGTAGTGGAATTTCTGGGTGAAATGGTATTTCTATTTGCAACTTTTTGAGAAATAAGGCCATACTGCCTTCTATAGTGGCTACATCATTTTATACACACACCAACAGTGAATAAGGGTTCCAGTTTCTCCACAACCTTGCCAGCATTTGTTGTTTTCTGTTCTATTAAATTTTGCTATTCTTACTGGGGTGAGATGATATCTCATAGTTGTTTTGGACACACTGAAGTTTTTGATCTCCATTAGTGCCTGCTTTGAATCTTCTTAACTTTGAGCAAGAATACTTGTATTAACTGCCTATGATGTGTTGTTAGGTGCCATGGAGCTAGCACTTCACAACGCATGGCATAATGACCCTGTGAACAACAGATACAAACTTTGTGCCTTATCCTGTGCCTCCCTCATGATCTCCTCCAGGCTCAAGCCAATGGTTGCAGTCACTGTTTCAGTCCGTCTCATGGAGGCTCTGCCTGTTCTTAGCTGACTCTCCACTTTTCAAGAATAATGCCCATTATCAGAGACTGGGAGTCTCTTGAAAATATGCCCAAATTATGTGCAAATAAAGTATGCAGTCAGGGACCTCTCTAAAGTATTGAGCAGCGATGCTGTCAGTTTGAAAACTAAGGTGCATCTGAATCTTTCCATGGTCTTTCTGATCACTTGCTATGCATCTGGGAGTGGACAATGAATAAGGATGACAGAAAAAGAATTGATACCTTTAAGCTTTGGTGTTGGAGGAGATTATTGAATATTCTATGGATGGCCAAAAGAATAAACAAATATGTCTTAGAGAAAATGCTTTCAGAGTGGTTGTTGGGGACAAAGATGTTGACGTTTCATCTCACATACTACAGGTTGCTAAGAGAGGCTGTTTCTTGAAGAGGGACTTTATGCTTAGAAAAGTTGAGGGTCTGAGAAAGAAAGTAAGATCCTCAACCAGGTGGATTGACATAGTGACTCACACAATGGGCTATAATGTGTCAGGAAGTGTGAGGATGGTACAGGATAGGACAGTGGTCCAATCTATTGTTCATTGAGTCACAATAAGTCATACTTTTGACTCATCAGCACCTAACAACTGGGTGGCAATGAACAATAACAAAGGATCTCACCATCCTTGCCTCTAAGGAAAATCTTGCCTCTTTCATTGTCCAACTTTCACATTCATATAAAGCAATTGAAAATATCATGGCCTGGATTAGATGTACTTAGTCTTTCAATTGAAATCTGTGCTCTTTAACAATTTCAAAAGGCCCTTGCTAGCAAATTTGCCTGATGCAATATGTTTGTTTGTTTGTTTGTTTTATTTCTTGTCTGTTGCTACCACGGGTGTTGATGGATCTGAGTAAAATAAAATCATTGACAACTTCAATCTTTTGTTTCCTTTATCATGGTATTCTTTAGTGATCCAGTTGTAAGGATTTTTGTTTTCTTTGTGTTGTGGTATAATCTGTATAGAAGACTGTAGACTTTGATCTTCTTCAGTAAATACTTAAGTTCTCTTCACTTTCAGCAAGCAAGTTGGCGTCATCCGCATGTCACAGGTTGCTGCTAAAATTTTCTCTAATCCTGATACCACATTCTTCTTATAATTCAGTTTCTTGGATTATGTGCTCAATATACAGATTGAATCAGTATGATGAAGGGATATAATCTTGATGCACACTGTTCTGATAACAAACTCTGTGTGGCATGTTAAGAATCTCCATCCAATCAGGAAGCCACACTTATTCATATAGTCCACTTCTCATGTGATTTTTTTCCCCCTCTCATCATATAAATTGAATGAGTTTGGGATAGGGTGCATACTTTTTGTGATTTTAACCCACAAGATATCACTTTGTTCTGTTAGAACGACAGTGGTGGTTCTATGTACAGAGTCTACATGAACAAAAATGTTTGGATATTTCTGTTCATTGTAATATTATCCATAATTTGTTGTTATATACACAAATACCTTCATAATAGTCAATAAAACAGGTAAATGTTTTTTCTTCTGGCATTCTCTGCTTTCATCCAAAATCCGTATTTTCTAACAACTAATCTTTTTCCTTTGTTTCCAAATTGTACCTTCCAATCACCAGTAATTATGAGTGCAACTTGATTGCATGCTTATTAATTTCAAATTGTAAAACTTGATAAAAATCTTTATTTAAAAATCAATTTATTTTTGCCCTTTTGGGTTGGGTGGTCTTCCTTGCTGGCATTTGGATATTGTCCAATACTTGTAGCATTTTACTTTAGTATAGACCTTGAAATATTTTTTGACAATGAATATGGCCTGCTCTTCTTCAATTTCTTATTCCCATCTGATTTTCTGATTCAAAATTATCAGTACTAGTACATTTCAGTTCACCAATGCTGAGATGTCAATCTTAATGTGTTACATTTCATTTTTGACAATTTATGCTTTTGCTTGAAAACCTGTGTTATGCAGATGACACAACCTTGCTTGCCACAACCAAAAAAGACCTGAAGTGCTTGCTGCAGAAGGTCAAGAACTATAGTGTTCGATTGTGAATTGGAGCTGAACATTAAGGAAACAAAGATTCTCTCCACTGAGCCAACTGGCAGCATCATGATAGAAGGAGAAGAGATTGAAATTGTTAACAATTTCAGCTTGCTTAGTTCCATAATCACATCCTTCCCACATCCTTCCACGATCACCCTGAACCTCGCATAGGGCCTGGTGATAGCAGCAATGTTTGTTCAAGAGAATGACTGTGTGGGACCCATAGTGTTTACAGCACAGAAGGAAAAGAAGGGGGTATGGGCAGAGAAAGTGGAGGAAGTCTCCCATTGAGGGCTGAGTGTCAGGGCCAAAGCCACACATCTCCTGACCTCTGGGGGCTCATCTCCAGGTCCGCTTTGTGAACAGCACGTGGGTGTTCGGGAAGGGCATGTGCCACGTCAGCCGCTTCGCCCAGTACTGCTCGCTGCACGTCTCAGCCCTGACATTGACGGCCATTGCTGTGGACCGCCACCAGGTAAGGGCACCTCTCTTAACGTGCTATAGCTCCTGCCCTGGCTTTGCATTCCAAGGGATTCCCAGGGTCTTTTGTGACAGTGTTTCAGCTCACCTTTTCACCCAGTGCAATTGTCATAAACACTTAGATTGTTGTTATGTACCATTGAATCAGAATTGACTCCAGTTTAACCTCTAGAGGGTTTTCAGAAGGAGTAAACCACAAGAGAGGAGATTGTACATCTTTCTCTCTCAGAGAAGGTGGTGGGTTCAAACTGCATGCCTTTGGGTTTATGGCACAACTTCTTACCCCTAGACCAGCAGCACACCCTATAAGCACTTATGTTAGGGAGTGCTAACCCTCTGTTCAGGATGTTCTAGTAATTTTTCCCACTTTTTCATTTCAGCAAAGAGATTTGATGTTACAGATTGACTCTGGCATATTCTATTTCAGAAGGATGTTTGGGGGACAGAAAATCAAACATGGGGAATTGATAATGAAAAAAAGAAGCAAAAAACCTGTGGGTCAGAGATAGGCTCCTGACTGGGAAAGGAAGATTGTTGACTGTGGTTGATTGTTGTAGTTTAGCGGAGAAAAGAAGACTTGGTTGTCCAGGTGACCAGAGTGGAGGTTAGAGTGGGATATGGCAGCAGCTGCCCAGGCCTGTTGGAAGCACATTAAACTGGCCTGGTGAGCAGAATCAAGGATGTGAAGTGCTTATGACTCTACACTTTGCATATGCTAATGAAATGAATTAATTTTGCATACTCAGGCTCCCACTCAATCATGGAATGTACCTTCAGAAAAGTGTCTATGGATCTTGTTCTAGGTCAGTGAAATGAGAGTAGGGCTGTGGTTTCTCTGACCTTAAGTCCAGGTTCTGATCACGAGAGTGCCCTGATGTGAGACTATTCAAGAGAGCCTACTGGTCAGTCTAGTAAGGCCCACTAGGACAAAAAGAGATGGATTTTATTCTGCATTTCACTATGAGGGTGGGAGCTCTGGTGGCTTCATGATAAGGAGTTTGCATGGATAACCTGAAAGTACACAGCCGCAATGCAACACCAGCTCTGCAGGAGAAAGATGGGTAATCTCCTCACAGTAGGATTTATAACCTCTGAAAACCCACTAGAGGGTCAGCTATAACAACAGCATCCAACAAGGGTTAAATATCCTTACCTGGCCTTTGCTTGTCCTTATTAAACACAATTGAAAATTGACCCTAGGGCAAAGGGTAAATCTTATCCCTGTTGGCCATGTTGCTGTGACATGTACACGAACATGGAGCACTAAGATCCTTGACCAAAGGCAATGGAGCCCTGGAGGGGTGTTTAGAACCCATGACCCAGGTGACTACCCTTTCAGTTCTCAGTACAGAGGAGTATGAAGGACAAAGAGGGCAAAATCCAGATGCAAGGCATGCTGGAAGGGGCTTCTAAAGATCCGTCACCTCCTCCCACAAACATTCAAAAGAATTGGGAGAAAAACCAAATCCTAAACTGTAACCAATTGCCCACTATTTTGAAATGACATCATGAGGAGGACAGCCCTCTGTGAACTCTCTTCCCAGCCCTGGACTCACTTACTCCAAAGTCTTTTTAAAAATGTAACAATTCTAGCCTGCCCTGAGCATTGTGCTTTTTAAAAGACCTATCTACATGGCAACAAATTATTAGCAACTCAAAAGGTTAGACAGGAAGCTTAGGTACAGTGAGTGTATATTAATGGGGAACAATGTGGTTGTAGAAAGATGAGCAAAATGATTGCACAGCTTAGAGGATATGATCAAAGAATGTGCACTGTATACATAGAAACAGTTGAATTGGTGAATGCTATATAAAGACTTAAAATAACAACAAAAAATAAAGTAAAAAAAAAGGTAACATTCTAATCTTGAAATTAAAATGCTATTTAAACCCCAAATCTTTATTTAAACCTCAAGAGACGTAATGAATATATAGTAGCAATTCCAAGATGAATTTCAGCCTGAAGCCTGGCTTTGTTATAGGCATGTGACAGCTGGGCTCCATTGCAGTTTTATATACAGCTTTCTTGAATAGTGTTGTGAACATCCAAGTGAGTGTCAGTGCAGCTTCCCACAGAAAGTGAAGAGACGTCCCTTTTCATGTATGTCAGCCTCAGACCCTGTTGGAAGCCTTCACATCTAGGAGGACTGGGATTACGGGCAGGTGAGCTCAGCTCACAGACATCAGTGCAATGCTAGCTGACACTTCTCGGGTCATTTTCCTCCAGCCTGTCTCTCCCTCAGTGTGACTGACAAGAGGCTTTGATTCTTCTGGAATCCAGACCATATGGATCTATGGAGGCTGGATGAACTCCTGAAACGGGGGCCTGAAATAATCTTTAAACTTCACACCAAATATGTCCTTTGGAATCTTCCTTAAACCAAATATTAGTTTAGCTTACTTCATAAAGAATGTTTGCCTTGAACAGTGTGCACTTCTGAAGAACTAGCTACAAGGGATCTAATTAACAACAGTAGCTTGAAAGGTCAGATGGGAAGATTGGGGGCTCTGAGTTTGTCTTAATGGTCCAGGAACAATTGAGGAAACAAAGATGCAAATTGTTGCACAACTTGAATGCAGAGCAATGTCACTGAATTGCATACTTAGAAACTAAATTGGTGCATGTGCTGCTGTGTAGATTTTCAAAATCAGCAACAGAAATTATTTTTAAAAGGGTCAGAGCAAATGCAGAAGGAAAGGAAGAAACCATTTATTCTACGAGGAGACTGTGAGTCTGGATGACACCCTTTCTCTAGCTCCTGAAGAAAGGTGGGATGGGTCTTGTTATGATGAACACAAGGCAGGACCTGGGGGGCCATGACAGGTGGGTTGCGTCCTTGGGATTTCTCCTTTGCTTCAAACTGTCTTCAGCCAGGAATGCTTGGTTTGCTTGTGTTCCAGGTCATCATGCATCCGCTGAAACCCCGGATCTCAATCACAAAAGGTATCATCTACATCGCTGTCATCTGGACTATGGCTACGTTCTTTTCACTCCCTCATGCCATCTGCCAGAAATTATTTACCTTCAAGTACAGGTGAGGTCTGATGGGGGACTTTGAAGGGTGGAGTCAGGCGCCAGACTCTGAATCAATGACACAGCACAGTTTTCAGATGCATTCTGTGACAGGACTTGACACTTCTTGGTGCTTCCTGGCCTTTCTGTACCTTTCACCTACTTTTCTCCCCACCCTCCTTCTTCTCAACTATTTTGTTTTTAGTGACTGTCAAATTGGTTCCTGGCTCATGGCAACACACGACAGAATGAAATACAGTCTGCTTCTGCACCATCCCCATGGCCTGTCGGATCCTTAAGGTTTCCACTGGCTGGTTTATTGAAGGTCACCAGGCCTTTCTCCCTAGTCTCTCTTAGTCTGAATAATCTGGAAGCCCTGTCTGTTCAGCATCAGCACATGGACCTTTACAGACGGGTGAAGTCTGCACATGAGGTCCATTAACTCGGACTTGAATTCAGGCCTCTTTTGTGGAAAGCAAGGATTTAATCATGGAATGAAACAACTTTAGCTTCTTTGTTAGGCTCTTTCCAGGTTTTCGGAGAGGGCAAAGCAACAGTTATAGACGTCAGTCACTAGGGGGCGTACACTCACAGATCCCAATTTAAAATCTTTGTGGCCTTGTCTAAAAAGACAAAATCCACAACCAAATCCCCACTGCTTTTTCTATTTTTTTAAAAAAAAAAAATTTAAAATTTTATTCTTTTTGGTGTGTGTGTACCATCATATCGGATCTGACTGGTACAGGAGGAGATTGCCCCTCCTTTTCCGGCAGAGGATCTGGTGGATTCGAACTACATTATCTGTGGGATTGCAGTGTAACATCTTGCCACTAGGCCACCAGAGCTCCCCTTCCCCACTGCTTTTGAGATTATTCCAACTCACAACAGCAGCCTTCTATGGAATATCTGAGGCTATAGATCTTTACGGAAATAGTCTTATCATCTTTCTCCAGAGGAGCAACTGAGGGATTTGAACTCCCTACCTTTAGGTTGGCAGCCTGGCATGTTATGTGTCACCAGATCTCCTTTGTTCAAAAAAATTGTTGTTTGTTGTATACTGTGAAGTTGAAATAGACTTGTAGCTGACCTCCAGTGGGTTTACAGAGACAGTTTAATCGCATAAAAAAGAGGAGATTGCTAATCTCCTACGGAGCAGCTGGTGGATTCAAACCCTGTACCTTTGGGATGGCAGCTCAGCTACTTACCACTAGACCACCAGAGCTCTCTTGTTTTAAAGTGAGCAATGTTTAAATCAGGGTTTTGAACTGGTTCATTCTATTTGATTCTGTGCTGAGAATTTGCCTTTTTACTCCAGACAGCCTGAAGGCCAATCTGCATTTTAACTGTTCTGATAGTTAATAATTAATTACCTTGTTGTCTGTATAATAATGTATATATTAATTATAATATTATATTTTATCATAATATTATCCTGGGGATCTTAATAAACTACAGATTTTGATTCCATATTTCTAGGGTGAAATATAGTATCTCAGGTGCTGAACTGGAATAAACCAGAGGTTGTAAGGTAAATTCTGTCACAAAACTTACTAAAAGAAATGTATGTGTGTCCATATCTAAGGTAGGATTCTGTCACAACAACCCCCTGCCATATTCTAAGGCAGTTCCTTATTACTGTGTTCTCACACAATGAGAATTCTTGCTTGCATTCCATTTTTAAATTTTAAACCCTCATATGTGCTACCAGTTAATTCAAGGCAGACTTCTTTGCTAGTCTGCACGTTTAGGGAGAGCTGGCCTCATTTCTGATTTTGCCACTACTGGCTCCCAGACACCTAGCTGACTGTACATGATTAAACCCTCATTCCAGGTTTCCTGATCTAATAATGACTATGCCTAGAGTGAGCTTCATCATCTTAGACTGGTTTTTAGAGGAATTCCTTAGAAGCAGACCCTGAGATAAGGCAACCTGTGTAAGTGATTCATTGACCCAGGAAGAGTGTAATTGTAGCTGAAGGCACAGCCTGACCCAAGGACATGCTGGAGCATGAAGGATAACACCAGATTTGCCCACTTTGAGGACTTTTGTATTCCTTCATCTTTAAGGCAGTAGCTCCAGGCCCCACTCTGGCTTCTGTGAAAGCCGGGGAGATTGGATTTGGCTTCCTGGGGATTTTTATTTTTGTGTGCTGTCAAGTCAACTTGGACTAAACAATGACTGTACCTAACAGAGTAGAACTGCCCCGAGGGTTTTCTCAACTATAATCTTTTCCAGGAGCAGATTGCCATAGTAGTTTCCTACAGGGCAGCTGTGGCTTTGAATTATCAACCTTTCATTTAGCAGTAAAGAAGTTAACCACTGTACCACGAAGGCTCCTTCAGCAGATCACAGGCTCCATCAGTTACAGGAGTTGAAAAACTGGTCCTCCAGCTTAGAAAAACAATCTGAGATGCAGATGACGCACCACTATCATCTTCTTCAGCAGCCAGCTGGTACCCTGCCGGCAGCACACACAGAGATAGTAACCTGTGTTAGTAACCAGTGGTCCTGGAGACTGCATTTTACCAGAGTGGAACTGTGATCCACAGGGTTGAAATTAGCTGGTTCTTCAGAAGCAGACCGCCATGTCTTTATTCCACTTAAATTACCAACCTTCTGGTTAGCAAGTAATTATGTTAACTGTTTGCATCACCCAGAAATTCCTCAGTGACCTTAAAAGGGCCAAAAGATAGTGACTTTGAAGGCTTATTTAAACTCAATAATGATTTTAATTAATTGATAAATGTTCTTTCTCCAAATTTTTGGACACTAGAATGAATCACATACCAAGGGCTCCAAACATTTAAACTCCTTGCCAGCATTCAAACATAGAACACTCACTTTTTTTTGCTGCTAAAAGAAACAAAGATAACTTCTTTATGTCCACCAGGACATATGAAAGAATCCAGCCATGTGGATATCTCAAAATAAAGGCAAAATGTAAGAGGATTTCCATATAAAAGAAATACTTGTTAAACATATGGCAGGAGGTGCAAATAATAGGTTAGTTCAGGCTTTGTGACATGCCATTCTCAGAGCCCATTATTTCTTCATCCCATTCCTCTTTCTTTCTTAAGACTTAAAAAGTCAGTCATTCTAGGAGAATTCCAAGTGTCATGAATCCAGGATAGTGCAAAGATGGGCTAGTTCTTAGATTAGGAATACTAGCATCTCCTTCATTTATTGGGTCTCTGCCATAGACTAAGGAGTCATGTTGGTGTGATATGTAATGTACTGAGCTTCTAACCAAAAATTTGGCAGTTCAACCAGTCAATTTTGGGGAGAAAGATAGGCTGTCTCCTCTCATAAAGATTTCAGCTTTGGAAACCCAATGGAAGGACCAACTTGACAGCAATGAGTTTGGCCTCTTAGTTTTGCTATTGACTAGAATAGGAGCTCTTGTGGCTTGTTGTTATTGTTAAGTGCTGTCAAGTTGAGTATGACTCACAGCAATGCTTGAACAGCCTCCCTGAGCCCTGCCCTATCCTGTACCATCCTCATCATCTCTGATTGTGTGATTCCATCTCATTGGGGTCTTCCTCTATTTTGCTAACCCTCCATCTTTCCAAGCATGATGTCCCTCTCCAAGGAGTAGCCTCTTCATGTCCAAAGTATATTCTCCAACACCACAAGTCAAAGGCATCAATTCTTCTTCTGTCACGCTTATTCATTGTCCAGGTCTCGAATGTGTAACAGGTGATTGAGAAGACTATGGCCTGGATCGGGCTCACTTTAGTCTTCAAACTGACATCATAGCTCTTCAGTATGGAATTGCAATGCCAGCACAAAGGTACACAGTTCAAACCTGCCAGTGGCTCTGAGAGAGAAAGATGGGGAATTTTAATCCTGTGCCATTTACAACCCCAGAAACCTGAGGGAGGGTCAGCTGGGCATCGGAACCAGTTCCACAGCTGAGTTGTGCTTTGTGGTGAGAAAGGAGGGCAGTGGTGGCTCAGTGGTCACATTCTCGCCTTCAATGAAGAGGATCAACGAGATGGTTTGACTTGGCTGCTCTGCTTATGCATAGCAGACATTGTGAGGATGGCACAGGGCTAGCCAGGCTAATTTGCACAGAGGGTTGTTATGAGTCAGGGTTAACTCAGCAACAGCATAAGGACCTAGATACAATTCTAATGCATCTCATGCAGTCACCTCCCATCTTTCAGAGGACATACAAATAATGGGGACCTCGCTGACACTGAACTGGTTTCCAGACAAAGACATACTAGGAAGAAATGCCTGATTATGTGCTTCAAAAATAGAATGAAGCAATGAAAACTGTATGACTCAATAACCCATCGCAGGATGTTGCAGGATAAAGCACTGTCTTACTCTGTTGTGCACTGGAGGTGATTCAGCAACTAACAGCTATGAACTTGAGGTGATGTTAGGCTACAAGGGCATCAGAATATTCCTCATACTCTGAGCTCTCAGCCTGGTGGAGGAGCCCCAAATCATGACACAATCAGAAAATTAGACTCCAGCCTAAAATGTGCTATGTCAGAGGGGTGTGCCAAGAGCCTAGTGGAGGGAGAGCCAGTGCCTGTTGGGATGACACCTTCCCACACTCATACCTTCGTCTCTCTCTCTCCCTCTTCCCAGTGAGGACATCGTCCGCTCCCTGTGCCTGCCAGACTTCCCTGAGCCAGCTGACCTCTTCTGGAAGTACCTGGACCTGGCCACCTTCATCCTGCTCTACATCCTCCCTCTCCTCATCATCTCAGTGGCCTACGCACGAGTGGCCAAGAAGCTGTGGTTGTGCAACACCATCGGTGACGTGACCACGGAGCAGTACCTGGCTCTACGGCGTAAGAAGAAGAAGACCATCAAGATGCTGATGCTGGTGGTGGTCCTTTTTGCCCTCTGCTGGTTCCCCCTTAACTGCTACGTCCTCCTGCTGTCCAGCAAGGTCATCCGCACCAACAATGCCATCTACTTTGCCTTCCACTGGTTCGCCATGAGCAGTACCTGCTACAACCCCTTCATTTACTGCTGGCTCAACGAGAACTTCCGCGTCGAGCTGAAGGCATTACTGAGCATGTGCCAAAGGCTGCCCAAGCCTCCGGAGGACAGGCCGCCCTCCCCTGTTCCTTCTTTCCGGGTGGCTTGGACTGAGAAGGGCAATGGCCGGAGGGCCCCCCTCTTGCCCTCCTCACATCTCCAGTCTGGGAAGACAGATCTGTTGTCTGTGGAGCCCATTGTGGCTGTCAATTAGGGGAGGTGGGGAGCAACAGGGGCAGGGCTGAGTCTCCCGCTGAGATTGGAAAAGGACCTGGGAAAGTGGTCTTCTCACACGCAACTGTAACAGTGCCGGAAAAAAGTTCACGTGGAAGCTACCTGGTGGACTCTTGAATTTCTAGAACACTCTGTCCAGCTTCCCAGCCCTGATGTAAAAAGCATATGCAACAATTCAACTTCATTGCTAGTAAGTCAGCACCAATTCACACCTGACCCTCCATTGGATTACCAAGGCCCATTTTCTCACAGGGACCTAAATTCAAACCACCAGAGAAGCAAGTCATCGGATTAGCAAGCCAGCATCACCACATCTCTCTACCAGCTATCAGCTAGACACATGGTTATAAACTACTGTCTAAGAAATGCTGCATGGGGTATCATCCTGGTCCCACAGGCAAAAGAACTGAGAATAAATTGAGGCTGTCCGCAAATCAGATGGGAACTAAGTCAGTCATTGCAGTGCAACTGGAGTCCAGGCCAGGGTAGGGGGTGCATTTAATGTGCTGGCCCAGATATGCAGAACTCGACTCAGACTGTTCATGGTCAGGGAAAGGTTAGCAAGGCCAAGTTGGCCTGGAAGTTCCCAAGTGTTACTTTCTCAAGTAGTTGGACCGGGATCAATCACAACCATGTGGTGATCTGAAAGAAAAATGACTGTATTTTTTCATACCATAAGAAATTACTAGCAAAACTTTGGAAAACGAAGGAGAGGGAAAGCCTAAAAATGCATAATAATCACCCCATACTCCACCCGCTTGTGATAATGTCTATTAACATGCTCTGGATTTACTTGCAATGTCCCCCTTCTATTTGTGCAGAGTGTAGAGCATGTATATGTGTGTGTAGAGCGTAGAGCATGTATGTGTGTGTGTATATATTTACTTATTTTTCTTCTAAACTACATCTTTCTATATTGATTTTAATGACAAGCAAGAAACAGGAAAACAGCAGAGAACTTGTGCAGTAAAGACTGTCTGAATAGAACAAGGTCCCACCTGTGCCTGTCCAGCACCCAGGGTCTTGGCTGAAGGATTCCCTTAGGAATGCGACCATCATGGTATCTGAGGAAGAAAGCTCAGACAGGAGGTGCACTTCCATCTCCCCCACAGTCGCTGGGAAACAAGAGGAGGTAAAAATGGTTCTGCTTTCACAGAAGATGCAAGAGCAGGCTTCCAACAGGCGAGAAATAATTGTGCTTAGACACATCACGCACCCAAGCTGTCTAGACAGGTCATTTCTCTGTCATGTCTGAATAATAAGGCTTCTTCGAGCCAGTTCCTGAAAGGAGATTCATTAACAAGACCACCTTGGCGCCTGAGCTGTCAGAGCTTAATGTGCCACTTACAGAAACCCATGAAATCCTGATATCCCTCAAGGACTCATTGCCAGAGAAATCTTATTGCAGAGATGAATGCTTTCATCACTTTCCATTGGGTCCGGAGTAACTTACCGTGTTACCCAGAAGACAGATGTAGTGGGCAGAAGGAGTGTATCTCACCAGCCCTAAACAGTCATTGCTCCCGTGCTGGTTTTCGGTTTCCTTTTCACACTATCTAAAGCATGGTGCGAAACAGATACAGAGCTGAGCAGGACACAGAGATTTGAAAGGGAAGGAATCTGTCCAAGGCCCACTAGGCTATCTTGTCTATTAGTTGAGCTGAGCAAGGCCACACCAGCTGTTTTCCCAGGTGAATAAACTCTTTACTATTCTCTCGGTTTATGAGGAAGTTTGGAATTTTTCACATTTTTAGCAATCACTTTCTGAACATGAGGAAAAGAAGTGGCTTTCCCGGGACAGAGGGAGCATTCCAAGACAAGTCTGTTGTTAGTTGTGGCAGGTTCAGTTCTGATTTGTGTGTGCAGAATAGAACTGTCCTGCAGCGTTTTCAAAGCTGTGACCTTTCGGAAGCAGTTTGCCCGACCTCTCTTCTATGTCATTTTAGGTGGGTTCAGATCTCTAATCTTCGGATCAATGGTTGAGCATGTAACTGTGTATATCATCTAGGACTTCTTCTGAACCTACCCACCAAAAAACTCAACTACAGTCAAGCTGATTCTGACTCACACCAACACTTCAGGAATATTTAAGGAAGGAGACTGCTCATCTTTCTCCCAAGGATTTGAATGGCTGGCTTTTTGGTTCGTGGCCTAATACAATGCACCCCACCACCAGAACACCTTCTAAGAGGGCAGCAATCCCCAAGTGG
The DNA here is from genome assembly GCF_000299155.1 of Elephantulus edwardii. Classification (NCBI taxonomy): domain Eukaryota; kingdom Metazoa; phylum Chordata; class Mammalia; order Macroscelidea; family Macroscelididae; genus Elephantulus; species Elephantulus edwardii. Next base: position 932,062 of record NW_006400147.1, read on the forward strand.
ATTTTTTAGGACAAATAGCTCCTGTGCCAAAGGGACTTAGCCGGTCCTTGTTGCCTCCTGTGTTCTGTAGAATTCTTTTTTTTTAATTTATTATTTATTATGTGTGTACCATCAAATCAGATCTGACTGGTACAGGAGGAGATTGTCCCTCCTTTTCCAGCAGAGCATGTGGTGGATTTGAACCGAGTACCTCTGGGATTGCAGTGCACCTTCTTGCCACTAGGCCACCAAAGCTCCCTTCAGAATTAATTTCTTAATGATGATATAGAAACTCCATGAGTTAAAATAGGAACAGCCAGCAGGGATGCTGGATGCTTGTCCTGCTCTCCAGCTCCATGCTCTCAACTTCCCTTTGATCCCCTAAGGGATAAGAGTAAGAATGAAATACTGCCAAGTCTCAGAGAGGAGCCTTGACTGGGGGGAACCCTTTGCTGGTTCCTCAGCTTCTGTGTCTCTGCGCAAAGAGGTGCCAGCACCCTACTTTTCCCCTCCCCGAGTGCCCTCTGCACCTGACAGCAAATGTGATTTGGATTTGTAAATGTGACATTTGTGAAAATTGAGTTTTCCCAATGTGCTGTAATGACTGTGTCTCAATAAAATATATTTTGGCCACATGGGCTGTGTCCCTGGGACTTGTGACTTTGTCACATTTGGTGACTTTTAGAGTGGGTATCGCATATACTAGACAACAGAGGCTAAAGTCCACGTGCCCAAACACCTGCCATTTATATATTTCTCGTCGCTGTCAAGTCAAAACCCACCCACAGCTGACCCTGTAGTGTGTTTTTATAAGCTGTAAATTACATCAGAGGGAGCTCTGATGATATAGTTCAGAGGAAGCTGCTTTACTAATCGAACATTGGCACTTCTCTGGTGATCCTGACTTATTGGGAGAAAGATGGGCAATCTCCTTCCATGCAATTTCTAGCCTTGGAAACCTTGTAGAGGGTCAGTTATGAGTTAGTTCTACTTCAACAGCAGTGTGTTTGAGTTTTTAAAATCATACTCGAGGAGATTGTCCATCTTTCTTCCAAGGTGCTGCTAGTGGATTCAAACTGCCAGAATGCCTTGGTTTAGCAGTGCCGCTTCCTAGGATAGGCCACCAAAGTGCTCACTCTGTGTATATATACACACACAGAAATATATATCAACTTTGTTTTGTAAACATATACACAATAAAGAATGCACTCTTCAACAAATTGTGCACATCTAGTTCAGCACCATTGTCTATACTCCTCCAATTGTTCCTTTCTCACTCTCTCCCTCAAAATCATCTACCACCATGACCCCATTGGCCCAGGTCCCCCTCCAGTCCCTGGGGATGCTGTGATCCCACATAGATAAATTTGATAGAGTGCACTGCTCAAGGCAGACATAACTCATTAACTGTTAAAAGTGTTAAACACTTAACCTGCTGCATTAGCTCCCTGGATTTACAGATCAAGAAATTCACATGATCAAATGTTACAAATTAAGTTCAAACCCCTCTGACTCTTAATCTAGTGCGTTTCCCCTGGAGTCAGATGCTGAATCCCCTTTTTCATGATTATGAATCTCTGCCGTGTTTTAACTTGGGGCTCCATCTGTTCCTCACACTTTATGGGAGGAAAGCCGCCACTTGAGCCTTGAGAACTGTTCCTACAGCTGCCCCTATGGGGTGGGGATTCATTCTCAGTGTTGATGATATTTTCTGCCCATTGGGTCTGAGTGTCTGTCTACTCTCCTCTAAGCTATTAACAGCCTTCACTGCAGACATATTCCCCTGATGTCGTCCCAGCTCCCACCCTCGTGCTCCTCAAACTGCACTGCCCTTTAGTCAGTTCTGACTCAGAATGACCCTGAAGGACAGAGTAGAACTGCCCTGGAGGGTTTCAAAGACTGCAGATAGGGAGCATTGCCTGTCTTCTTCCTGCAGAGTACCTGGGGGGTCCAGCCTGCTGGCTCTTTAGTTAACAACTTAGTACTCAAACAACGCAAGTGGGGCTCCTTAGACGCCATCCAGTCAGTCTGAAATAAATTCACAAAGAGGTTACAAATAAGGGTAATTTGTTGGCTTACAAGAAGTTAAAAAAAAATAAGTGGAAAGCTTAGACAGAGACAGGAAATAAGATCTCTGAGGTCTTCTATGTACTGGGCTAAATACTGCTGAATTCATGACCTTCTTCACACTCTGAGCAACCTGCCAAGTGAGTGTCATTATCGCCATGATAACAAGGATGAGGAAACTGATGCTCAGCGAACTGATTTCCAAATGCAGCTGCATTTGGAAAATGCTTAGCAATTAGTCCCTTAGAGTTTTTGTGATGCTGTTTAGAAGAGAATCTCAAATTTGTCCTTTACTTCTGGTTTTTTAAATTATGAGATACTAATGGGCGGGATCCTGTTAACCTCCCTGTGACTCTCATGGCCGAGTTAGATGCTTTGGAAAATGCTGGCCAGTCAAGCCACAGCCTCCTGCATCCCCACACGTCAATGAGTCTATGCCTTCGTCATGGCTGTCTTTTGAACACAGCTCTGGTTAGAATCCTCTCCAAACTCTCATCTGACTAATTCACAAACTGCTGGTAACTGGCTTGAGAGTCTATGCCTTCGTCATGGCTGTCTTTTGAACACAGCTCTGGTTAGAATCCTCTCCAAACTCTCATCTGACTAATTCACAAACTACTGGTAACTGGCTTGACTGACTGTGGCAGGTTGGCAAGACCACCACTCATCTCAATGCCAGCGGGGCCGCCAGGCCCTCAGAAACCACAGACAGAGCCCAACCAAGCACTCACCACATCCAGGTGTAGTTGTAATATATCGCCAGGGCCTGTGGCACTGCACCATAGTAGGCTTGATGGAGGTGGGATGAGGCCAGGGCCTCTGGGGCCAAGAGGATTCTGGAAAACCTGGGGGGGGTCTCTGAGCATCCATTGGAGAAACATGCATATCTTATAAAGAAGAGCCTGATACTGCTTGTCTCCAGGTGCTGTTGATCCTTGCTTCAGAATCTCTGTGTAACACTGATTCTCTTTCAAGGGGAAGTAGGGATGGAACAATTACATAAAATATTTGATGGATGTGATTTGGGGAGCTGGTGTTGGCGTGGAAAGTAAAATAATGATGTTTAATGTGACAAATGAGGTTTTAAAAATCCCTCCTGCAGAGATTAAGTTTTTTGCTGACTCGTAGGAACTTTGTGACTTTATTCCTTCTTCCTCAGTCATGAATTAAGATGTTCATCTTAACTACAAGGAAAACAAAGGATGACAACTACAGGGTCAGGATTTGGCTAGTTCATGTGTGCTATGGGTGGTGTGAGGTGGGATGGGCGCCCATGAGAGTAGCTGTAGATAATTGTCAAGATTGCAGCTCGTGTTTTGGACGGTGGGTTCACTGGTGCTTACTGTTGTTGTTGTTGTTGTTGTTGTTATGTGCTGTCCAGTTGCTTGTGACTCATAGTGACCCTATGTACAAGAGCTGTAAACCCTACTCTATCCTGTGCCAACTTTACCATCTCCAACACACTCATGCTCACCATCCCAATCACAGAATCGATGCGTCTCATTGAGGTTCTTCCTCTCCTGCGCCGCCCCTCCACTCTCCCAAACATGATGTCCCTCTCCAAGGAACAGTCCCTCCTTGCAACATGCCCCAAATATGTCAGACAAAAATGCAGAATTCTTGACTCCAAGGAGCACTCTGGCCTTACCCTCTTCAGGACAAACTTGTTTGTTCTCCTAGCAGTCTATGGTATATTCAACACTCTTCTCCAGCACCACAGCTCAAAGGCATCAATTATCTATCATTCCTATTTACTGTCCAACCCTCTGATGCATAGCACATAATTGCAAAGACTATAGCCCGGATCAAGCGCACCTTAGTCTCCAGCCTGACATCGTTGCTCTTCAGTACTCTTGAGAAGTCCCTCACAGCTGACTTTCCCAATGCAATGCGTCTCCTGATTTCCTGGCTGCTGGTAGCAAGAATGTTGACTGTGGAACCAAGTAAACTAAAATTGTTAACTATCTCAATCTCTTCACCATCCATACTGATGCTGCCAATTGGCCCAGTGGTGAGAATCTTTGTTTTCTTGATGTTGAGCTTCAATCCGTATTGAAGGCTGCAGTCTTTGACCTTCTGCAGCAAGTACTTCAGGTCCTCCTCAGTTTCAGCAAGCAGGGATGTGTTATCTGCATAATGTAGGTTGTTGATGACTCTTCCACCAATCCTGATGCTTATGACAAAATTAAAAATAGCCATTGAAAGAACTCACCAGGTACCTAAGAGTAGATTGTATATGGATCAACACTTAAAATGTGCCATAAACTAAATGTTAAAATAAATCTCTTTCTTCCTCTGGGCTAGAAGGGAATCTGTGAGTGGTACAAATGGTTAATCAACCTGGTGGCTGAGCAAGATGTGAGTGGCTTCAGTGCATCTAGAAGGCCCATCAAAGAAAGGCACACAATCTGCTCAGAAAAGTCAGCCACTGAAAACCCAGTGGAGTCCAGTCTACACAGTTTCTTCCCTCAGCAGCACACAGCCAGTTGACCAGGCAATAACTTCAAAGGAAGTTATCTAGTACGGCCCTTCAAAAATGCTCCCACATTTTCAGATCTTGTTCACACAAAGCAATTACATCAGACAGAGGTTTGATTAGCTTTGTGAAGGAAGCTGAAACCCCTTTCTTCCTCTATGACTTAGTTTTGGTGAACCTTTTTCCCCCCTCTCACCCTCATTTCTATTTTATTAAAGTTTCTCTATTAGACTTTGAAAGTCTTTGTTAAAACCACCTGTTCTGGAACTTCTCATAGCTATAAGTTTTAGAAAACAATTTTTAAAACAGATATATATTGTGAATAACTCAGTCACATAAGGACAAATACTGAATAAGACCAATATTGGACTAATAGAAGGATCACTAAGCAAGATATGTATAAATGACCAAAATGGGAAAGGGAGAAGGGAGCAGGAAAAGGGGCAAGGGCACAGGAAAAGGGATAAGGAGAGAATCACCAGAGTAACAGAAATTAGTGGGTGGTTGAAGGGGTGAAGGAATAGGAAAGGGTCAATGTGGACTTGGAAAGACTGGTAATAATAAGCATGACTGTATAAAGTACAGTGAATAGAAAACAATGTATATGAGTGATTGTATGCAAATCAACCCCTTTTTTTCATATGTGTACATAATGAACTTTTATTCTGCAACTCTCTCTGGTGGTGCAGTGGTTTAAGAGCTGGCCTGCTACTCCATGGGAGAGAGATGGGAAAGACTGCGATCTGAAAACTGCCATCGTCCGAGGCAGGATAGACCCAGTGGATTTGGGGTTTTCTTTCTTTTCCCTTGTTTGTTTTTTATGCTGTAAATGGGCTGAAAGCATTAATTCTTTGTGGTGTTGGGATTTGTTTTGTATGGTTTTCTTTTGTGGATGCCTTAAAATTCTCTCTGTCCTACCATCTTCAGTGAAGTGAGCTTTGCTTCCTCCTTCTGTTATACAGTTTTCTTGCCTTATTGCAAGTTCTCCAGCACAACAGTGAATGTTAGTGGTGAGCATTGTGATGTTTGCCTTGTCCTTGCTGCCCAATTTTTTGCCATAAAATATACTATTTGCTTTAGGTTATATATAAGTAAGGAAACTGTGGTGGCCTAACGGTAAGAAGTTGGGTTGAATCCACTAACTGCTCTGCAGGAGAAGGACGAGCAATCTTCTCCTGTATGATTGACTGCCTCTGAAAACCCACTGAGGGTCACCTATGAATTAGTTTTGACTCCAGAGCACACAACAACATATATAGACAGGTATCTTTAATATATTTTTTCCTCTTTCTACCAACTTTTACAGTCGGAGATAGATCAAGCATGCATTCAAGATACATTGATAATAGTGGGTGACCGGAATGCAAAAGATGGGAACAGAGAAGAAGGATCAGTAGTTGGAAAACATGGACTCAGTGACAGAAATGAAGCTGGAGACAGAATGATTGAATTTTGCACAATCAATGACTTATTCATTGCAAATACATTTTTTAAGAGACATAAATGCAGGTTATATATATACATGGATTTCACCTGATGGTATGCATAGCAATCAGATCGATTACATCTGTGGAAAAAACCGCTGGAGAAGCTCAATATCAGCTGTGAAAACTAGGCCAGGAGCTGATTGT